>NC_088859.1:13227948-13257948 GCF_963853765.1 Magallana gigas
CTATAATGATGTGTAAACCAAGGTCAAGTGAATACAATGCTTTATTGCTGTGTTCTTTGCTTTACTAGGTCATCCTGGTATGGGTCCAATGGGGCCTAGGATGCCACACGGAAGAATGCCAGGACCCATGAATCCAGTATGTAGTTTATTAAAAAAATAAATGGATAAAATTATGATGATAACATACTTGGCAGAAAAAATATTGTTTGTCTTTAGAGAGGTGGAAATATCCAATGCGTGTGTACATTAATTGCTTTATTGATGTTTTCAGTATGATTCATTAAGTTACGGCGGTATGCGAGGTCCACCACCAAATAATATGGGTCCTGTCGGGCCGGGAATGCCTCCTATGTCTATGTAAGTACAGTGATGAAAGGGAGATAACTCTAGCTAAAGTTATAAAATGGGTGAATTTCTTTATAATGGAGTAAGGGAGATAACTGATTTTGCGAACCAATTTATCAGAAGTGAATTGGGAAATGGTCATCGTGAATAAAAAATTGGTTTACAGTAATTCTTTATCATGTTTCCATGTGAAATTCTGTGTGATTTCAGGTCAGGGGGACAGGGCAGTCGGCCTTGGGCACCAACCACATCATCAGTAAGTGAAAGTGTTGTAGAAAGGACCGCGTAAACTGAAATGTTAATTTCATTGTCAAAACGTTGATAATTAAATTTGTTGAAAAGCTCAGTGTGAAGAGAAATGATTTTTAACAAATATCTTTCTATTTTAGATAAATTACTCATCAGCATCACCAGGAAGTTATAATGTAAGTGTCAAAAACTCAGAACTGAGAACCATTTTAGTTTTCTCATCTTGAACACATATACCAGTAATTTATATCGGCCATTGTTAGATTACAAATCGTTGGTGTTTAAAGATTATTATAAAAACAAGCATCACTGTTAGAGCGGAAATTTTTCACCAGTCATATTTTCACCCAAATGACTACAATTGTCAGTGGATTTTCTAGGAAAAAACAACTGTTTCATGGCAAATTTAAAGAATTAATTTGTACAAGTGCAATTTGGTGGAAATAGCCATGCATACTGTGTGATGCCACATTAGATGTTTTGATAGTAAAAAAATTGCACAAATATACATTATGTAGGTGGTATTAAGTGTTTGCTGTGTCTTTGTAGGGACCTGGAGGAGGAGGGCCCCCTGGAACTCCCATCATGCCAAGTCCACAAGGTATGACCCCTGATAACCACCCCCTCCCACCCCCCAAACAAAACCTAGGTCACTCACATTATTACAAAAAAAAAAATCCTTTTTTTAAGAAAAAGATTGTTTAAAATTTATGAGAAACCTTCTGTAAATTTTGATTTTGAAATAAATGATGTATTTGGAAAAAGGAACATTTTCGTTAATGCAAGCGGGTTAATTGTCCCTCTATGTGCGGAAGGAGAGTTCAAAGTTTGGATTTTGTATGGTTGAAGTTTATGAAGACATCAAGTCACTGAGAAGCTCAATTCTTGCAATGAATACGTACATTTATCTATTCTCTTACAACGAAGTTGTAGGAGTTTTAATAACATGCATGTTTATTTGAGGTATAGGAAGATAGATAGAAATTATCTAATCATATTTTGCATGAAATTTTGAAAAAATCGACATGTATGAACAAGATTTGAGTAAAGATGGGACGTGTTTTGGCAGGAGGGAGGTTGATTTGTGTATTATAAATTCTCTGTAGGATCTCAAGGGCCATTTTCTCCTGCCAGCCATCAACGAATGAGCTCAAGGCCAGGTGACTACATCCCCAACGACAACATGCCGGGTACTGCACTGCTTTCAGACTGAATTCCATTTCTTTTTTTTTCAAACGTTTTGGTTTTTTTAAGTGTGCCTTTTTCCATAGCTTTATAGGAACATTATTTTCCTCATTTTCATCCATTTAAGATCATATATCAAATCACCTTGTTTTGTTCTTAACACTCAGTTTGGTTTGATATAGATTACTTTTTTTTTTCAAAATGCTCTATTTTCAAAATGACATAGAAAGAAATTTTTCTGAAAGCATGTGGTACATGCTTGAAACTTCTTGCAGCATATGTAGATTAGAATACTGATGCATCTGACATCCAGGTTTTTATATCCAGTGGGCATTTGGCACTAGTTTGTAACCAAGTAACATCATAATGCACATGGACAGTAAATGTTGTTGATGTAATTTGTCCTTGACATCACAATTTGACCTTGACCCCTAATATATCATTAAAACTCCAAAATGTTATGAAAAGCATACCTAGCCCTGAAATATTCTTATATTCAGTTGTTTGTTTTTGTTTATGTTAATAACAATTTGGTAAAAATTTATGTTGCCAAAAATTCATAGCCACAAGGCACATCATCCCTCATCGCTCATTTGTCCATATGTGTTCCAGTAGATATCATCAAAACTGCGGATATTTAAGGATTAAGGATGAAAAATACAATACTCAATATGCAAACTCTGAGATTTTGTGATTATTCTTTAACAAATAACTATATAGCCTGCTTGCATATCTCTGCATGGAAAAAATATTTTTCATCAAAGATCTGAGTGTCATCAGAGTATATTTCTTTCAAAATAAACAATGAAGAGTGTTGAACATAAACTTGATACTATTGTCCGACTAACAAGATGAACTAGCCTGCCACGCTTAGACTGCTGTATTTCTCTGACTGTGTTTTTTCTCCTTTCTTGTTTCCGCTACTCAGATGATGTTGAACCACAAAAGATGCTTTGTTTAGGTAAGAGAAACCCCAAGTCAAACGGTTTCTGTGCAGTGGTTAAACATGGTTGACCCAGGCTATTAATGAATGTATTGACTTCTTTCCAATGCTTCTCAGTAGCTTTTGTGATATTTGGAAAAAAATAATCATTCTACGGGTTTTGCAATACAGAAGGAAATGGAAATTGTTTTGATTCATATTATTCTTTTATTTTGTTTTATATCTTGTTTTTAAATGATGCAAATACCACAAAACTTTGGAACATATTTTTTTCTTAACGAGTCTTTTTTTTCTGCTTTTGCACTGTGACACGTGTCAAAAAGGTTGCATGAGTCACCGTTACAATTTTACAAACAATGTGGTAATTGGTTGAATAACTTTAATAGTTTGAGATAACAAAGTTGTTGGAATTTTCTTTTGCTTTTAACATATTGTGCAGTACTGTAACTCATTTCTTGCAGATTTCACCATCTGTTGTTATGCATTACAAAATGTTAGAGAATTTGTTGATCTCTATTCTGATCTATTGATTCTGTCAAATTTTGATCTACCATTAAAATGCATGGTTGCATGGAACATTGCATGGATGGCATGCCACAATCAGAAATGTTCAAATAAAATTTTTTGGAAGGAAATTAAGAATCATGAGTCTTTTTGAATATACAGTCATAAGTTTAGTTCATTCATATTTTAACAAGTTGATTCTTGTTCCCTAGGAGTGACATAGGATCTGTATTCATCCAACAAGGACTCGCATAGATAGCTTATATAATATTGATATCACGCAATATGCCACTTATAATCTAATTAATTGCAAAACAGGACAAATTTTTTATTGATATCCAAATTAATTATCTGCTATATTGAAATTTTCTTTAAAATGCTCCTTTGCATATAAAGAAAGAAAAGGAAACTTTGAAAGCATTTTGCAACTGCATAAAATGAACCAATAATATGCAATACTGTGTTGATATCATTTTAGTGTTATAGATAAATTAAAACAAAAAATTGTCCTCGCTGATTTTAATTTTCAGTTTTAATGTGAAACTACATGTATATATTTACAGATTCTACAAATTCAGGAGATGGAATGTATGGCATGATGAAAGGTGGTCCAGGATTACCAGGCATGCCAGGGGTAAGTCAGGGTACCTGTTGGGGAGTTCTGGGTTAAGTTAATGCACCTGTTGGAAATTCTAGGAGTATGTCAGGGCTTATGGGAGTTTCATAAGTTAAGTCAGCTAGGGCACCTGTTAGGGACTTTCACAGGGTAGGTCAGGGCACCTGTTAGGGACTTTCATGGGGTAAGTCAGGGTACCAGTAAGTCAGGGCACCTGTTAAAGACTTTCAGGGGTAAGTTGGTGTTCCTGTAGAGACTTCCATGGGGTAAGTCAGGGCACCTGTTGGGGACTTTAATGGGGTAAGTCAGGGCACCAGTTGGGGACTTTAATGGGTAAGTCGGGGCTCCTGTTGGGAAGTTCATGTTGTAATTCAAGGCACCTGTTTTGTGGTTCAGAGGTATGTCAGGGCACCTGTTGGGGAGTTCTTGCTGTAAATAAGGGTACCTGTTGTGAGATTTAAGAGGTAAGTCGAGGCCGTAGTTGGGAGTAAAAGGGGTAAGCCAAGTCCCTGTTGGGGAATTTTGTGAGTAAGTCAGGGTCTCTGTTGAGAAGTTCTCCATGTCAGGGCATTTGTTTGTAGTTACAGGGATACATTAGGGCACTTGCCAACCTAGTTTATTTAAGTATCAATTCTTTTGCTATTAACTTCATACCTTATAAGATAGGTCATCAGTTTGAAATCTCTGAAGGCATATTTAAGAGGTAGTTGTTTACAGGCAGCTAATCACAATTTGTGATCATAATTTATAAAGTTAAATCAATTTTTGTTATCCATGATATTTTACATGCCAGCTACTTTCTAATGTTTTAATAGAACTCAGTTGAAATGATGACCTAACCGTGAACATTAACATATTTAAATGATAAAATGCTATCTTAGGTGATTTGTGCAGGATGTAGAGGTAGCTGCATTACAGAAAAAATTAAGGATTTTTTTTTGCAATGATCGCTATCTTTATAGTGACATAGTCCAATTGAATCATTGAAGGTTGCCTTTTATTGTTTATATTTACATCTTTATCGTAATAGGTCATTGATTTAATCATAAATATTAGGTAAAAGTAAATTATTGTCAGTGTAATTCAGGACGTTAGATAAAAGAAATAGGCAAGTTGTCTTGTATGGGAATTTGATTCCGACAACATCATAATTATTCTGTGCAGTTTGTGATTTGTCTTAGGTTGTCAAATGTTTCAACTAATCCATAAACTGGTTAAGACTTGATCATGTAGATTTAATCCGTTTCATTTTCTGTAACAATGTGAATTACAATTGGCTTGCTTAAGAAACATAGGAGAAAATACACAATGAGTGTACAATTAAATGTATGTTCATAATGTCTGCATGCGATTTATTTCAGCAGTTCCCTGGGATGTCCGGCGGGCCTGAGGGAGGAATGGGCATGGGTCCAGATATGGGTCAGGTTATGAATGGTGGTGAGTAGTTAATAAGGGTGGAGAAATTGTAACTCCCCCAGATATAAGTGGTCAAACACTGCTATTATATAAATGCATTATTGGACATGGAAGTCAATAGGAACTAAGGCTATTTTTGTGTATATATGTATGTTTTAGATAGAATACTGGTGAGACTTTTTTCATCGCTTTGTCAAAATTAATCAAGAATTGGCTTGTACTATTTAGATATTCTGTATGCTTAGTACACGTATTACCTTTATAACTTGGAAATTATGTATAACAACTTATTAATATGTATGATATTTATATTCAGTACCACAAATCAAGATATAAAAAAAATAATTTAAAAAGTCCTAAGTAGATGGTGATCAATGAGTTAGGTATATCTGACCATCTGTCATTTCCAGGTGACATAGATGGCATGAAGAATTCCCCAGCAAACGGCCCAGGAACGCCGCCGGTCAGCATGCCGGGCTATGTTGGCGACGGCTTAAGTTACCAAGATAACGTAAGTCAGATGAATTTGTGAGTGGAGTACATCAACCTCTGAAAGATGCTCAAAGGACAGTGACTGTTGCCCAAACTGTGTGGAAGAGTCATTGTTTGGCTGTCTTTGTAATGGAAATCTTCTAAAGGGCAAACTGTGCCTCGCTGAATTGAGAAAAAGACAGTGACATTTGTTCATTTTTCATGTGAAGAAAAAAAAAACATATTAACATAATATTTAGGGGGAATCCGTAGTGCACATCAGATTTTTAAGTCAACAGCAGTAGTCATTCTCACCAAAAAACCTTTCACCCCTGAAATCATCCAAAAATGTTCATTTTTTGTTTCCTTCCATATCGGTTAATAGTTAACATTTGTACTGAAAGAGCTTTAGTAAGAAAAGCCATATAGGGATGAAAGGTTATTTGTTGTGCGTGTGTGCGTGTTTGTGTGTGTGTGTACTGATAGGGCATTCCTAGAGAACTGAACGCAGTACAAAATTTTAAAAAAAACATAAAATGTTGCGACCAAGTCTCTGACGAAAGCTGTCTTGTAATTCTTCTACTGTCCTCCGTGGAGTAGTGTCGCACAGTACTGATCACTCTGTAACCGCTTACTCACTCACCACTGTCTCCTCTGTCTGCCGTGGGATGTTGGGTACACTCTGCATGCTGTCTTCTGAATGCCTATAATGCTTCACTCTTTCATTTATTTTGTGATGACTTGCTTGAATAATTTTGAATTTAATCCTCTTCGTTTTTTTTCTGTATCCACTGCATACTTTTTTTTTCTTTTGCTTCGTACATCTTTTGTGATGTGTTTTGCAATATATATATATATCAGGAACAAACTATCAAACAATCTTGATGGATGCATAAATCATTTGTGGAAAGATCACCTGTAATTTCTCAAGTTTTAAAAACAGAGCAAAATATGGGGTTTAGTGAAAAATCCAAAATGGGGAAGATTAGTTTCAATTTGGCTATTTGTGATTGCCACCGAGTCTTGACTGCATACAACTCTTTATCTTGCATATCCACTTTGCCGAATCAACTTTACAGTTGAATGCCAAAATTTCTTGGAATGATTTTTTATCACATAATACTCCATTGATCACAGCATGGGTGAATGAAATGCAATTTTTCAAAAAGCAGATTGAAACATTTTTCTCCTTCTGACAAGTTACAAAAAAAGCAACCAGCCAAAAATTATTATTAATGCTGCTATGCCATCACCTGATTATAACCAAATAAAGAAAGTAAAAAGAGCAATAAATGTATGCTAAAGCAAAACTATTCATGCAATATATTGCAGTATATTCCATCACATAAATATCCACCCTTTTTATTGAATGCAAAACTACAAATTAGGTCCCTATGTAAGAGTTGCCCCCCTTAAGGGTTGCATCATCTTCTATAGTTAAGAGATTTCCTCAGCAACAGATTGAATTGCATGTCAACATGACACAAAGTAGAAAACGTACTTAGGGAAAGTTGGTTGATCAGGCCCGACATGGTGTGTGAACAGACTTACTAAAACTTGATTAAAAGGGACCAGTAGCATAGAGGTTTGGGCATAGACTTCTTAACATCAAACTTTGACATAATTCACTTCATTATTAAGTGTTAGAAATTAACTCATCATTAAAACAGTTGTTAATCATAACTTGCTCACTGGGAAGGGTCAAAATCATTGCCCCTAAAAAAATTCTTGTTACCATATTTTTAATGGCCTCATTCTGGAATAGTGGGAGGGATCAAATCTTACTCCAAATTTCAATTGCATGACAATTTTTTCTATCTTTCTTCCTTTGTCTGAAATTTTTCAATTTAAATGGAATTCAGCAACTAAAAATTTTTTATGGATATAGGGCAGGGGGTTGGTAATGGGAATTTGACAGGATTTTGCGAGCAGCAACTGACCGCTAATATTGTGTAATTTTGCAGGACCAAACCGAATCCGCAGCAATCCTCAAGATAAAAGAATGTATGGCCGAGGAAGCTAAGCGGTTTGAAAAAGACACCGATCAGCCTGATTATTTCATGTCACAATAATATATCATCCCATACATCTTTTTTGTTCAGAAACAAATCTCGTCTTTATTGTAAATTTTTTTGTTATTTATAAGTTATATGACTTTTCTGTCTAGAGTGACCATCGCGAGAATGTTCATGTTCGATGGAAGTGGTCATGGTTCTTATTTAAAAATGGTGCTTTGTTTTTATGTTAAACTGGGTCTTTTTTGGAAAGCCAAAGGACTGGGGAAACAAAAAAAATCGTACGCCCCTTTTGAAGGCCCCCTCCCAACCCCTCTACCCTCTGCATTAGAAAATTGTTTTATTTCCAGTTGCTTTAGATCTCAAAAGACGATAGAATAGGTAATTAAAAATAAGTTTTTCTAAACATCTTATTCTTGTGAAATGTCTCATTGTCAGTTGTGGCTTTTACAAATCTTTTTCTGTGTGCATTTTTGTTATAACTGCCATGTTTAACCTATTAAATGTTAAAACTTCATTTACACATATTTTTGAAAGGTGCTTTTAACACATCTACACAAGTTAATATTGATTTGGTGCAGCTCATTGTTTTTTATCTTTACAAGCAGAAGTATAAAACAACATTTGGTTGTGAAAAAGCTCATAGTAATAAAATCATCACCCATTCTCCTAACACCTCGTTATCATTTAATCCCCATTTGTGGCCCCTCTCCTTTGGTTGGCCAAGCCCAGTTTTTTTTTTTATTTATATGTGCTGATCTTGTCTTTGACTGAAACAACATTTATTTTTTCACAACTGACCAAAAAGACACATCAGGATTGTTTGAGCAAGAAATAGTCTCTGAGCCACAAATGCCGCAATTTTAATTTATATTGTTAGCTTTACAAGTAGAAGCTAATTTGTCTATCGCTTTAGTATTAACATTTAACAGAATTTACTCATTTTTTCTGCCTCTTACAGTATTGATATTTATATTTAATTATTTTTTGGTTAATCTGCATGTCCAAACATTGGATTGAAAAAAATTACCTGTACATGATATTAGAAATATGAAATTGTTTCAAAATTGAAGAAAAAAAGGATAAATATTGGCGAAAGAAAAAAATTAACAAAGATGGAGCCGAAAAAATGCATTGATCTATTTTCTGTTTCTTATTTTGGTCATTATGTCGTGTTTTTATGTGTTTTAACCCTCTTGGTTGTTTTTTTTCTTCTACACAAACAGGGATGTAGTGCTACGTGAATATAAATGTTGAGGAAACGAGACCGTCGTGTTTCTGTTGACCATTACGTTACCCCCTCGTGTGGCTTTGTTCTCTGGCTTATCAGATTATTTCTGTACAACTCCTAGCACACACCCACTTTTTGTCTCTATATATGCACTTTAGTATTGACATCACTATATATAGCTAAAGCCTGGGCTAATTGATTTCAAAATAGTAAGAACTCGGAAATAGTACAAACTATATTTATAAAACATCAGGCAGTGTTTGAATCGTTGCATTTCCATGAATTTGACCTCAGAGGTCAAGACAGTTTCTCTTCTTTTTTTTGTTGGAATTTTAAAATTAGTATGATATAGATATATATATATATGTTTACAGTTATCTTTTTTTTTCTATTTATTTGTCATTGTTCATTTTCCATATTTTTTTCACATATGTCTCAAAATTGTATGATCATGTGAAAGATTTTTTTCCCCTTTAATAGAGATATGATTTTGTGTAATGCATTTAATCCACAGTTTGAAGAATATAGGTGACCTAGATCGAATACATGGTTGGATACGTACAGAATGAATGACTCTTTTTTACCGTAAACCTTGGCAAGGGGTCTACAATCATTTCAAAGAAGGTATATTTTTAAACTTCTTATTTGCAATTTCAATGACACGGTTTGAGAGGTGTACCATGTACATTGTGAACTTACGAGTGACTGAACGAGTGACGATGTTTAGAGAATTTTATTCCTTATTAAATCGATGGCTGAAGTTGATGAGAAACTTAAGTTTATGTGTTAAGCATTCTGTAATCTCCTGTTTATTAAGTAGTGAATTTATGTCAGATGATTTTTTTTTTATATTATATTATATATATGTGTCATGAACATTAACTGTATAAAGTAATTTTCATCTCCAAACATGAAATTGATTGTAAGTTGATATGTTTGTTTTGAAACATGATTATATTGAAGTAACACGTAGCAGAGGCATCTCTGCCATTCTGAATATATTCGTATCTCGCTGTGTGAACACAGGCATAATAGTATGGAATAATGATATACGGTAAACGCTCTACATCACTTATAGTATCTTGCCTTGATACCAAAGAGAATTTATTTTGTTATCAGGGGAGGGAATTTACATTTAGGTTGTGAAAGAAATGAAAAGCAACATTCATTACATAAGTGAATCTATTCACATTATAAATTGGTTCATTTTATGCTAAGTTTGTTTTTTTTCCTTCCCCCTTTCATGAATAAATTTCAGGGTCATGAAACATTAAGTTCCTAAATTTCACAAATATGATTTATCTTTCAATGCAAATTTATTGTGCACATTTGTTATTTCTGTAAAAGGAAACGATTCTGTTGTGTATGGTATTATAAAAAAAAAATTCCATGACTGCGTTTGATGTTAGTGAGATATTCAACGATCATGTATATTAATTTATTGATAATGCTTGTAAAACCATGTGAATGTCAAAGAATGGATTTGTTACATCACACATTAAGAATTAAATTGTGTTCAGAACATGTAATGCATTTAGTGATCAGCATGCCTCTGTTGGATGATTTTGTTACTATCAACATTTTCCATTGAATTCGTTCTGTAGCACACTTGTAAATGACCACAGAGACTATCTGCTTATTATTACCGTATTTTTCGGACAATAAGACAATATTTTTTTTTCTCCAAGGCGCTAGCCTCGTCTTGTCTTCAGTTGTTTTCTTTGTATGAACAGAGATTTGAATTTGTAAGCATTCTCTAAAATAGAGAAATGTTTTCACAACATGAGGATTTTTTTTGTTTATTTGTCCTTCTTTGTACAGACTCGACACTTGTTCTTTGTTTTTCCTATTATTTATGTTATCACTTTTGAATGATCTGATAGACAACTGGACAATTGCAAACAAATTTACGCAATTTATATGAATTTCCACTTTTTTTCTGTATTTTCTTGAAGTTATTTATGATTTTATTGAATGTTTCTTAAGCAAATTGAAAGGGTCGTGCTTAGATGACAGACCTTTTTTTCTGATGCTGTTATTTTTAGAGCAAAACCCTTGTTGATGCCTTTTTTCTGATAGGAAACCAGACTCAGGTGAAGTAAGATAGGATCAATGTTGGGGAAGAATTTCAGTTTTTGTCCACAATCTTGCCATTTTGTAATTCTAAAATTGTCGGGGTTGTGATTCATAATATTTAAATTAAGAGATTCTCTCTTCATCTTGACGCTGTACTTCACAGTATAGTAAAAATCGATGCTGAAATTTTTTCATAAAATACAATCTTGTTTTCATAGTTGATATTTGACAATTTTGAGCCAGTTAATGGGTATAGATCTGTGACACTGAAAATCTTTTATACTGCCTTGTGCATTTTGTTTTAAACTAAGGAATAGATATGCATTCAATGCTTTTTCCCCCTTTCTCATGTTATCGTACATTAAATGATTTCAGACTTTTTTTTTCATGATTTTCCCCAACATTGTTGACGTTCTAGCAATGATGTGAATGGTCTATGATAGTGAAGATGGATGATGTAAGGTTTGCAATCAAAAAACAGTTGAGATGACATGGCAATATATTCCCACATATAAATATACAAAAGTTGTTGTCGACATTTTGTAAATACTTCATTATCCCATTTTTCTGTATGGAAGTAAATGGTCTTGACATATATATTTTTATTTCCTGTACAGCCGCACACATCAGGTGATCTGTCTAGATGTGTAGTCGCAATTATCAATGTTTTTGTTGTTAAAATATCATCTTTTTTTTTTTTTTTAACAAGGGAGATAACTAGCCACGGAAACCTCATTGTATCTCATGTATAAATATCCATGCATTATGATATATATATGTAGACAACAAAAATCTCATCAGAAAAATATGTGGAGGTTGTTTGTGTTATTTTTTACCGTAGAGATCAAATCCCGTCTTCAAGTTTCCATGGTTACTTAACTCCCGTGATTGACATTGATAGTTGCTGTTTAGTCATATGTCCGTTTAGTATATGTTGGCTGTATGTTTCTGTATTGTACAAGATCTTCTGTAGTCAATATTGACTGGAAGCTCCATAATGATGGAATAAATTATCAGCGAGAACATTCTAACTCTGGGTTTGTTTTGTTGATTCTTTTATGAATGTGGATGAATGCGTACTGTGAACATGGATAATTTTACAATATAAAACTGAGAATAAACTGTTTCATTTGGTAATTTTTAATTGCAATTTCTACTGTAAACTTTTGGAGATAATTTCTGCAGATTTACAATGTAAATCTGAGTATAAACTGTTTCATTTGGGAATTTTTAATTGCAAGAGCATAGAATTTATTGTCATTGTTTATCCAGGGAGCAAATTTCTACAGTAAACTTTTGGAGATCATTTCTGCAGATTTATTAATATGCGGAATGTTAACAATGTATGTAATCAAATCCGTGTTTACAGTATTTGGTATGATTGAACTCTTAAGAAATCTTATTTGTTTTGAAAAAAAAAAACTTGAAAAGAAATCCATTATATTTAACAAAAAAAGCAAGCTTTATGAGAATATTTGATAAAGAATACAACATACCTTTTGGTTTCATCAATATTCACATCATCGGAAACCCACAGTCTGTCTTGCTTCTCTTACATTGTACCCAAGAGGTAAGGGAAATGAGACCGACAGTGCAGGGTTTCTTAGGATGCAATATACTCATGAAATACCAATTTTCAATTGAGTATAAATACTAATCCTTGAAACTGATTTTCTCAAAAGTCAATGAAATTTGATGCCCAAAGAATATTAATGAAACCACAGTACCATCTTGTCTGCAGACATAGGATGGAAAAGTTTTAACAGCAAACTGAAGGGCAATAACTCTTAAAGTATTTAATTCAAATCTGGTCTTGTCTGGACCAACAGCAGGGAGAATAAATCAAGTGCTACATTTATTAAAAGTTAGTAGAAACAGTAAAACACAGTTCCAATGATCACACTTGAAATGAAAACACATCTGTATAGCAGAATTGGTGTTGCTCTTCCAGATCTTAAAAGTCATTAAATTCAAACTGAATACACAAATAACTTGCCAGATAAAAGTTTATAGCAAATCCAAATTGTAGTGCTTTATTAAAATAGTTTATTTAAAATGTTATGTTTATACATGTATAATTTTCCCTGGCTTGATTGAAATTACTGTCTGTTGAGGTCTTCAAAACCTTTGGTAAATGAACTCTGCTCTACATGAAAATGCAGTAAATATATAAGCGAGGTTAAACCGGATGCTATGGGGAAAATTCAGCCTGCGCATGAGCTAGCCTGGTTCCTGTGTGTAGTGGGTAGCTCGGGGAACGAGGCTAGCACACGTTTATCTGAATCGGGTTCAGGATTCTGTGCCATATGCACACATAAGTTCAAAGGCGCTGTAATTGTAAAGTTGTCGGTAAACAGTACAGAAACAAAGTATTCCTTTTAAAGAAATGATTGGCATGTGATATGAATTATAAGTATTATGAGATAAGTTAATGTTATGCCGAAACTACAACATGCATCAAATAGCATAATTTGCAATGTTTTGTTTTCCGAATACACATGTAACTTAACTTTACTTTTATAGTAGGCGAGGCTAGAGAACTTCCCGATTAAATTTTTTTTAAGCATTTAAGTATGATTGAATAATTATGTCACTGTATAAAAGTTTAAATCTCAAGAAAAATGCATCAAAATATGAAATTCTTAATTTACACAAAGCTGGCACTGCATAGTTAACAAAGTAGTGCGAATCGTAATGTGTGCGCAAATAGTAGAATTCACCGAATGCCTGATACTATACATGCAAACTTCATTCAGAGATAGATCATAATTATTTTAGAAGTATGAACCCTTAAAATTCTGAGATAAAAAGTCAGGGCTATACATGTATACGTAATACAACGTACAAGTTTAGTGGTTAAGAGCAGAGGGCTAGAGTCGGTGGAATCTCTGATAATCTTAAGGCTTTCACGTTTTCGTTGGAAACGCATGCAAATTGTCCACGTATTGTAGTCCTTTTTTAAAGGACAGCAACTTGTTTTGTATATATTCTGGGATATGCTGATAGGAAGTAGTCTAGTTAATGCATTGAGTGTTAAAGTTAGACAGATTTTGCATGATTTTACAAGACAATTCCCTATATGCTGGGATAAAGACTGTCAAACCTACAGTGTAGATCGAGGCACCATAGATTTCATCTGTTATTTATTCAGATAATTTAGTAACTTTAAGTGCAGAAACAAGGGCCTTTAAAATGGAAAGTACAATTCTCATTAACATATTAATTTAAAATAGATAATGAATACTAAATGTAACTATATAAAGTATTTATTGGTGAAAAATCCATAGTCAATAAACCATGACAAAAAATCAACAGGTTATATGAATACACTTGTATAAATATCCACAACTGGATAAAATATAAATAGGTTGGATATTGTGACTCAATAAAATAATAAAATTCTGACATGTTGTGCACACAGACTCTAAGAAAATAACACTGCAGTCCAGAAATCAAAGAAAATCACAAGTAAGTAGTCAGCTATTGGACTCAATTTTGGTCCAGGTATTACTTTAACTAATTGAAAATATACTTATGCACGTACTAATGGTGGAAAAGTGAGACTGAGATTTAAAGTTTTCTTAATTTTATGGCCTTTAATATGGTAATGAACTTGAATGAATAAAAGGCTACTCAACTACATGCAGTCACTGTTAAAAAAGTATTGCATGTAAAAAATGCATCTTTTTTATTTAGAAAAAGGCAGTTAAGAACTGTGTGTGACTATTAGAATTTGTGTTCAAATACAATAGTTATTTTACTTGTAGAAGTGAGAAAAAAACAGACAAAAAACAATATAGTCCGCAGCAATAAAATGTCTAAGAGCAGATATTGTTTGTGTATCTTTCATAAGCCTATTGCCAGCATATGTAATACCTCGTTTACAGCAAAAATAAGGCTTGGTTACAGTAATGATAAAAGTCTTAAGACATATTTTGGTTTACTGACAGTTCAATCTACAGTTCCAGCAATACAACATATAGTGTGCCAAAACAATACAATATATTTACCTGTATAGGGACTTCATGTTTTAAAAAATTTCCTTGCTCTATATATGTCGATTTTTACTGTTTGCTGAGGAAGTAAGTTTTTGTCTCCTCTTCCATTGTAATTTATTGTACAGTGTATTATATCCAAAAAGAAATAAAACATAACACCATATCATTTAACAATTACAGGTCCTGCACTCAGATTTACTGTTTAACTATTTGGCTAAATATATTGGCGCAGAGAGCTTACTAAGGGAGATAACTCCCTAAAATTAGAAAGATTGGAAATTAATTAAATTCAATGCAAACAATTATACATGTATATGCAACAGAGGCTTACAGCAGTTTTTAACCACTGCAGAACACAACTAATTGATCTCTTTTAAACAATTAATTTTATAAATAATAACTTGAAAAACTGAGAAATCTTCAAAATCAAGTCCATACTCAGTTAGCAGTTTTCACTTGCTTTCAGGCATTTCTTGATACAATTCAAACTGAATAATGACAGATGCATGTAAATATGCTGGATTACTGGCCTGCCTACACTTGTTGAATATGTACATGTAAATACATAGGTTAGTATTCTTGTGCACAGACATGCCAGAACATTTTGTTGGCACACTTTTAAAATGGATTTGCTGGATGTCAAAATCAACAAATGATAAAAAAAAAAAAAAAAAACCATTTCAATATCAAACAAATCTATGAGGTGGCCTTAACAAATAGACACTGCCATTCCTAAGAATGCCATAAATTATGACATAAAAATATTATCACAGTCAACTGACTCTTCTCAATATGAAAATAGCATCACATGAGTTACAATATTAATGTATTATGAAAATATAAACTATACAACCAAATGATTGCTTCTCTCTAAACATATGTGCAACATATTCATAAAATGTAATGTCATTCATAGTCTGTTTTCTTCAAATTTGATGCCAATCATTTCTAAATGATAATTGCAATTCGTGATATTCTTTGAAAAGCAGCCAATTATACAATGTTAATTTGCATCTATGAAAAATGACAAACACATTCCATTGTTCATCACAAAGTTTAGCTGATTGTGGTCTCTCAGTAGCGTCGGTTTTCTCTCATCTGGAGCCTGATGGAGGATGAGGATTCTGAGAATGCATTGCTGCTGTTGATGCTGAAGTCTCGCTGGTAAGATCGTCGAATGCTGCGATCCTCAAATCTACAATCAACAATATTTCTGAGTCAAAATTGTAAACATAATCTTTCAGTGATCAGCAGAGAAACTACATGGATAAATTTGAATAACAAATTTGAAATGAAAATTCATGATGTCATATTGTACTGATTTGTTATTAAATATAAATACGATATATACAGTGTACATTATAAATAGAATGATCATGATCGAGTGATATGTTTATAGGAAATTAGGGGTGTAGAATATTTTGTAAGTTTATACATGTACATAAATATAGTGTCTATAAGATATAAACAGGATAGTATAGTGAAAAGATAATCTGATGGACTTTTCATTGTTTTTACATAGTCTCAGTAATTTTAATTAATCTTTACAGTATTCAAAACCTAACACTAGTCTTAAATAATCAAAATATTAATAAGGGTCAGCAACAGGTAGGGGTTTGAGGGTTGTTTTATTATATTCAAATACGTAAGTTATTTGGGTTACAAAATTCACTCTGTAAACATTTCACAGTGATGATATGTAAATAAATACATATTGCTTCGAGTTGACCAATTAGAAAGCACTAAGAGGTGCAGTCAATCTATAAATCCTTTCTTTACTGTTTCACAGGAGAATAATAGTTGCAAGTACATGTACCTGGTATTGCCAAAAAAAACCCAACAAAAAACAACTTATATACTCACATCAATGTATGATATCAAGAGATAATAAATGTGAAAAAGTAAAAATTTTGCAGATCATGTCCGAGTTCAAATACCGGTAGGTTGCAATGTCTTACAGTAATTATTTTTTCAATGATAAATCCCAATATGGGACACTGTAGTGATAAGTTTTTCAAAAGAGCAGAAAACAAATTCAAGCTTTAGTGTGGCTCTTGGTTTGGCATACTTAATTAAAGTACATCATAGTTCAGACCATTTTTAAGGGGCCCAAAGCAAGCGTCACAATTTTGGATGAAGATTTTCATGTTATTGAAATTTCCACATTAATTCAAAAGAATCATTGCAAAAATAATTGCTCTTTAGGCTAGTTATTTTCCTTGCTACAAATAATAAGGATGATATTTCATTAAACATAATACAGTAATTGCATTTATGACTGCAATTAAGTGTGCATATTTCACACATGTTGGCCTAAAGCTACACACAGGTGAGCTAAAATGATCATGATGGAAAACATTCAAATAATGACTACAATAAATCAATTAGAATCAGTTACACAGAAAAAATCCTAATGTAATAAAAATTCATACATCATATTTTGATCTAAAGAGCACAGATAACTAACTACCTGGCTTTAATCATAAAGACTTTATTTGCAAGATTTTCAAGCAGGCTTAATGCTTGTGGAAAAAACAAAACCCCCAAAAAGTTACAAATACCCCATTTGAAAAGTCAAAATGTGCAATGAGAAACAAGAAATGGAGAAAAAAGTGAAGTCTCTAGACAGGGGTTTGTAAAAAACCATTGAAACCACAGACATGTTACAGCTATATTAACACCGCCAATGGATTAATGAAAAAGGAATATAAGGATACTACGTTATAGGAAAAGAGAGCTAATGAACGAAGAAAACAGGCCATTTTATAAGTGAAGGAGAAACCAAATGGCCCAGGTTCTAAGAGAATTTGGTGATATGAACTAAGGATTACCTGTCAGTGTTTTGAATATGAGAATGTTGCTGGTTTAAACCTAGGGAACCTAGATAAGTATATATATACACATGGAAATCAGTATATATACGTTTCATGTTTTAAACCCTGAAAATGTCAGTTTCCAAATCTAGAATACTGGTAATCTGTACAGAAAGACCAACAAAAAAATCAATCTCTAGTTTCTTAGGCAAAATTTAAAATATACATTATGGTAAAACAAATACTGGTATTTTGGTTTTTTTATAGCAAGATTTGAAAGGGGAGAACTTAGACTTTTTAATTAATTGAAATTGAAAAATTTCCATTATTCGATCCCCTTTCCAAAAAATGCAATAAAATAAATCATTACAGGAGCAACTGATACAATGTAGCCTGAAAAACTAATTGTTAATTTTTTCGGCATAAGAGGTCTTATATACATTAAAATACATGCAAAGGTATCAGAACGAGTCATTTGATGACCTAAAAACATTGAATCCATCCAAAACCAGTATTGAGGTATATTTTGTTTCTAAAGCTACTATTTGGTCCTTCGCCAGATATATCGATAAAGGTGTTAAATAATTTGCCCGAGTCCTTCGATGTGCTATTACATTATACCTCAAAAACATTCAGCATATCTGGTTCTTCTAAAAATAGCAATAAAACTTGACCCAAAAAAAATCACAGAATCAAAATGTATTCATATTTAATTTCTTTTTTTTCTCTTATTCAGCTTTATTTGTTAAAATTTATTCACGTCTGTTCAAAACTGGTTATTTAAATTAATGGTAAATTGGCATTGATTGATCATGTTGATTGATCAGAAAATTATGATTTTGATAAAACTTTACCTATAGCCTCCTCCTTCATTGGGAGGGTCAGTGTTGGACCGCTCGGCCTGCCTGTCACGGAGACTAAATCGGCCAGGCTTGGGGACAATACTGCTGCTTGGCTTAGCACTTATCACATTCATCAACTTGTAGTAATCCAAAAAAGTTCTTGCTAGATTTCTGCCAAGTTTCATATCTTAATGGCTGTTAAGAATCAATTAACATATTCATATGCATTAATAGAAGAGATGAATGATTTGACTGCCATCTTAAAGACTATTAAAATGGTTCCCGAAAAAGATGTGATCTTTGTGTAAATATTCAATTTAAATAAATTCTATACCTAAAGCATTTGGAGATTACCATTCTTCTCTACTAAATAGAAGTCTGTTGCTTGAAAAATCATATGGAAAATATCTAGGTGCATGGTTCTGATGCATAATTTGATGAGTTACACATTTATTTCAGAGTTATCTCTCTTTGACTATGTGATTTACAATATATGCAAAGGATACATCCCTCCTCTGTGTAGGGGAGAGCCTGACTAGCGGAGTTGGTCTGGTAACTGAAGAAGGACACCTCTAGTGTGTAACAATGGGAGTTCTCATCCAGACAGCTTCCAAGTGTCCTACAACAGAAAATGTAATACAAAAATAATATCAAAGTACTGAAGAACTGACGGGAGTTGATTTTGTCAATGTTTACTTATTTTAAAATCAATGATGTGTTATTTTGCATGACAAGTACATGTAGTTTCTAATTTGAATTACACACAATTTTATAATATGAATTTTTGGACATTTTCGACAAGAATGTCGAGACACCCCCATATGAATCATGTTAAATAATATTTAAAGATAAAATTAATTTAATCAAACTATGTATCAGTAATAGAAATATTTCTCGAAAATTGTATAGATCCAAGCAATATTGAACTCTAGTCTCGTTCAACCAAACGCTCGGCTGACACTGTAAATCTCCGACAAGGATTTACGGAGACAGCAGAGCGTCGAGTTGAACGAGACTATATATTGAACTCTGGCATAGGAATACATACGACTACAAAAAATATTTAAATTATTTGTACCATTTAAAATCTGACTATTTTCAAGGTATATTTATAAATAAGTTAATTTCCTTGAAAAACAATGCTTTAGCATACATTGCATCGAATTTATCAATTAGTTTCAAGAACTTAGTCTTGTCAGCAGCAATGATTTGTGCTGAGGTCCAAACATTGTTTAACTTTCGGTTTTTCTGCGTAACTGCATAAGAGCGTTGATTAAAATCAACTCCCAAAAATCACAGAAATTGTAGTACACATATACTCCTAAAATAATAAAATCACAGAAATTGTAGTACACATATACTCCTAAAATAATAAAATCACAGAAATTGTAATACCCTGCACATACTCCTAATAAAAAAAAATCATTTGTCTTTAAATACAGTGTTTAAGAATTTTTTTTTATAAAGACCAATTCAAACTACCTTGAAAGGAATTTTTAACTAATTAAAAATGAAAACAGAAAATGTTTAGATAATCACAAAATATTCATAATTTTTAATTAATTCATCTAAATTCATTATCCTTGCAAGAAAGTCAGCCTTCCCAGTACTGAAGATCAACACAAAAATAAAACTGAGTTTGCATACCATTTAATAATTTCCTTTCTGAATACCTATTAATTTTAATTTAATAAGGAAGGGGGTCTCGACCAAAATCTGATACATGTAACCCTGCGTCAGGGTTCCTTTGGTAGAGGGTGAGGCTCATACAGCTCTCATATTTATTTGAATTTTATATAAATTAATGTATAAATAAAATTATTCTTTGAAAATATTGTTCTGTGCATCTTGGAATGTTCAGTTGTCACCCCCCCCCCCCCCCCCTCATAACCATTTACGGCAGTGCCCCTGGAGTCATTGCCACTCTGCCATTAGGATTTTTTTTAAATGTTCTTCTTGGTCCTTGATCAAAATAAAAAATAAACCTATGGAGAAGTCACCCTATAAAGCAGCAGACATCGCAAAAAACATACATTAACCTGCATCAGTGATGTTTGCTTCTTTCAAAGACCACATAAACCAAGAAGGGAACATTTCATCTTTTATTTCTACACATCTCTTCTTTAATCATTAAGTAAAATGAGTAAAAAAAAATCATATACTCTAAAAACAATCGGAAAGTCAAAGAAAAATGTATGTCATCAGTCCATGCATTCCATTGTCTTTGGTATCACTAAATCCATATCTGATTCAATTAATCTCAAAATAGAGCTGATAGAAGAAATTTTAAAATACAAAATGAGATGATTTAAGAATTTTTTTACAGTTATATAAATAATAACAAGGAAAAATTGAAATTTTAATAAATTTCTTATTAATTTAAAGAAGGGTTTGGGTTTTGGGGTTTTTTTTGCAGTGATTCAGTCTGTTTTTCATGCGAAAACAATCTGCACCTAAATAAGCAAACAATAATCAATATGATTAGAGCTGATTTTGTTCATAGACCACCAGCTCTAGAAATGAAGGTGAAAATACTCAGTGGATGTGAAAATACACGGGTGACTGATAAGACCCATGGGCCTCTTGTCTTGTCTATTGACTTTATCCTTGAATTTTGTGAATAATTAAACACACATTCTATATTTACAGAAGTGATGAGAGAAAAAGCTTTAATACATATTGGTGAGACAGAAACCCACTGAAAAAGAAATTGACAGATCTAAGTTTGCACTCAGTGAACCGGGATGATACAGACCATGAGAAACTAACGTCACATCCTTTTCACATCACTTTCATTGACAAAAAGTTGGCTGCATTGAAAGTGTCATCATATTTATAAATTATATTACATGACACTCACAGCTTGGTAATTTAAATGCAATCTTACAAGTGCAAACAATAGAACAGGTGTGGTTGCATTTAATTTGCTGTCTACACAATACTCTAGAAGATACTGGATAAGAAATCTGGAAAATGCATAGAAATTTTTATTTTTTATTTCATTCTGTCCCCTTTCACAAGCAAATATTTATCATGCAAGGAGCTACCTCAAATGTTTTGTAAACAAAAATAGTTAAATAATAATAAACAGATATGCAACTGGAGATTTTAATTTCTTAAAAACTTAATAAAATCAGACCCAATGAATAAAACCAGATATGTATAAAAGAATGTTGTAATCTGGATTTCGTAATATGAATCTAAACAGTTGGGGGAAAAAACCACGGGTAGATGCTGAAATTTATCAAATCCGTTCAACCTTTTCCAGCGCTAAAAAAATGCTTTTAGCATGTATGAGAACTTGTAAATCGATACTGCCACTTCAAATATTGGTTTAGCCACTGTGCCTGACAAAAGCATATTGATCAAATCTACGAAAAATCACATTTAAACAGTTTAATAACAGCAATTTAAGCGGAAACTGCAGGAATTTGTGTCCTATTATTTGATAGTGTCCATCCTGTGTTGCCGAGTGGGGGTTTGCTAGTTTAATCAATAACTTTTATTTAACTATTGCTTATTTAGCCCAGTTTTTTTCTTTGCATGAAATAAATCGAAAAGCTGCTATTATATAGACCAAACAATTCTGATAATAACACTTGTAATTAAAGAATTAAAATTCTGATAAATGCCTCAATTGTAAATTTAGCATAAGCAATAAAAACTAGTAAACCTATGTGTTGGACCTATTTAGATTCTTTCAAACTTTAAAAATTTGGTAGCTTATAATGTTTTATTTTACTACAGCTTATTAAAACAGTGCTCTCTCTCTTTCTCTCTCTTTATATGTACACACTTGTGAACCTGTCATCAGCAATACTTCAGACATAAAAAAAATCAGAAAATTTGAGTACCAAACCCTTTCTATATAATACTTTATTAGATATATGGATGTCGACTTTTATCATACTCTCTATCTGACTCTAACAACTGCAATCATAGAAATCCAAACAGTACTCTGATCAATTTCCAAAAATAATTCAGAATGTAAGGATTAAATTGCATTATATGCCATGATACAGAAGCAATTCGGCATGCATCCATCACTATTCTGTGATAATAAAACACAATCAAGAAAAAACACAGTGGACTACTGATTCAGACTTATAAATTATTTAATCCGAGAAAGAGCACTTCCCGGATAAAAAGAACAAAATCACTACTCGCATCTCATAAAACCCGAGGAAATGGACCTTAGCTATCTGATGCTCTTGTATCAATTAATGATTACGGGAACAACATAGAAGTCAATTAGCTTGTTTAAAGATGTCAGAGAAATTGCATCACAATACGCAAGCCAGTTTTTGTCTGTATTTCTCTTTCTATGACGTCAATGAAATGGTTTTCAGAGGCTTTTCTCATTATTTATTTATTGTTCTGTCTAAAACAGTCCAGTACATCAAATTTTCTTGATTTTCCTTTTCCTGTCATTTCCAAGAAAACTAAACAAAATCCAATTTTATTTTTTTCATCAATTCTACATGATATTCCAATAAGAAGTTTCCAAATGATTGTCTGTATTTTGATCAGTGACTTTTGGCATCTCTCTGATTCATATGATATCAACTTTTTGCTACCTAACAAATCAGGTAAATTCATTTCCCAAAAAAAAGAAATCTCAGATATGATCTCAGCTTTCTACGCTGGCACCAAGTGATTCCAAAGAAAGATGAGGGGGATCGCATCCCTTTAAGCTAATTACACTTTATGGTCAAAACACATAAAAGGTATTGATTTTTGGTTCAGGAATACCACTGCATCAGGGGAATAGTTTGTGGCCAAACAATGGCATGGATGTATAAAATATTGACAAGCAATGGATCCTCAGATTACCTCTTGCTCTTTCTGTGAATGTCCGTATAAGTGTACCAAGACTCATACTGTCGGTTGTCAAGAAAATGGTTGCCGTGTCTCTTCAAGACCAAGCCTTAGAATTGCCCTTTCTAAAGACAAATATTCGAGATTGTTGTGTAGGTCTAAGACATACTGTATTTTGTGTGATTTGAAGATAACAAAACAATTAATAAGATTAAACTTGGACCAGAGAGACACTTTACATGTTTTCAGTTAGGCACCAAAGTCCTTGATTGCAATTTTAGACATCGAAATCAGACATTCTCTCCCACCTCTGTACAACCTTGAGGACATTTGAATGTCATAATAAGTATCAGTTATAAATCTTTATCAAATTGTTGTCGCTATCACATATATCATAATTATTAAACATATAATATCAGCGGCCGATTTGTAATGCACCTTGTAACACACGCAAATCTGAGCCTGCAGTATAAGGTCCAGTGCACACAATTTCTTCTTTTTTTTTTGCAATTAAGTGCCTATTGTTAGCATTCCTACACTCCCATGGTCTCCAAGTGTCTCGATTCCAAGTAAAATTAATATCCCCCGCCATGATATTCCATCCCATCCATCAAAGATCTTTGAAAATGTTAGCGTTTGCCAATCCTTCTAAACCTAACTAAATCGCAGACCTGCACAACCTCTCCTTAATCATAAAATGATAATAAAAAATGAGATACGTTGTCCATTATTTACATTTAATCTTTCAAAAATTAAAGGTTTATTTATGGATTCTAAATTAGCCCAGCTATTTATATTAGTCAGATTAAAAAAAATTAAAACTTCAGCAAAATACAAAACCAAACTGCTATCCACAATTAAGGATGCATGTGAATAGGATGTAGAAAATGGGTTAAAGAAAAATTTTATTTAAACTACTATTACAATAAGATTAGCTGATGACAAGCAGAAGACATCCTACAAATATATTGTCATTCTGACAAAACCATATTGATATTGTTGATGGGGGCCTTAGGAACCATTACTGTAAGAATATTACAATCTGTGAAAGCTGCAGGAATTTCCACCAATTTTATGAACACTCCTTACCCTACAATCTACTTCCTGAACAAATTATGAAACCCAATCTTCATCTATCGTTCAAACAAGAGAATCCACGGAACTACAACGTAACAAAGTGCAAACAATTGTCAATTAAAAAAGTAAGAAATGGCCCTTGTTGAGTTATCATGCTTTCAAAGTGATACAATGTTAGAGCCATTTTTTCAACAAGAGCTTGGACTTTGGATATAGTATGTGTCAAACAACAATGTGACATAGGTCTATCTATTTCACTGTTGGCCATTCTTTGAAATCAACAAGGTTTGTCCAAATTAAACACTGTGCCAAGCAGCCTGTGCATATTTTGCTTGAAACCAGCATCATTTTAACTTGTTTTGATGCAAGAAATAGAACACTAGTATTACATTCTACCAAAGGTCTGAGGTCCTGTTATTATGGCTCTACCTACCTTCGGCCGGTCCCTGCCTTTACGGCGTCTCTGTTGTAGTTGGTGTTGGCCAGAGAAAAGTCCTCAGCGTTGGTACACAGAAGTCGGGGAAACACAGAATGTCTCTCCACCCGCTCGACGTCCTCGTACGTGTTCCCATACATAAAGCCGTTCATCAGGGTGGAGTGGGCGTGCAGGTCTATGTAGAAGTCAGTTGTGTGTTTCTGTAACCAAAAGTATGCAGTTATAAAAAAAAAAACACTGCTTGACAATTAGCAGTATCGGTAAATAAAAGCTGGTGCACAATTCAAATTCAATGTTGCACTAAAAAATACATCATACTCTATGATACATGTAGTTTCATATTATTTCAAATCATAAAAATTGTGAAAAAACAAAATTAATGTCAAAACAAAGGACTGAAACCACTCTCAGGACCAATTTCAATTTTTTATCAAGAAAATTCTTAAAACCATATTACATTTCAGCCCTCGAAAACTTTGCTTCTTTTTTCACATACAGATATGCTTTACAAAACAAAATGCCTTGATCAATGGAAAATTTAACAAGGAAGTTCAATACATGTATTATGTAGCAAAATTTAGGATCACCAACAAAATTAGGGAACTAAATCACTTATGCAAAGATGTCTTCATTAGCATTTTTGTGAAACTATTTACAGTATAGGAGCCATATGACTGCCGTGCAGAAAATATATCTAGTGTATGCATTTATAAGAATAAAATAGCAACAATATCATCAGCTAATGGACTTATTTACAACATTTGATATGACATTTGATAAATGAAGACTCTTACATCACTACGATCCAGTTCCATGAGGAGGTTCTTGGTGGCGTATAATGTTGGGTGGGCCCAAGGGGAAGGTTCACTCCAATGGCGATTCAGGTCAAAACCCATTAATGAACATCTAAAAAACAAAAGTAGTATTTGTTAAGCTATTGTGTGTTTTGATCCTTCAAAACACTACATCAAAACACTACATATATTAATCAGGAGCACATGGCTAAGTAGTAAGAGGTGTTAAGCCAGAAACCGAAAGGTTACTGGTTCGAGCCATACTTTGGTTTCTTGATATTGTGATGTTGCTCACCGCTTGTTACATAGAAAGTGCATGATTTTTACCCAATAAAATATCCATATTTTAAGAACCCAGTATATTGGCATTTCTTTTTCCTTTGTGTAAGTAATATGTGAAAAGAAACACCCAGTGCAATTCCTTATCCAATTTTAAAGAAGTTCATACCTGTAATTGCCCAAGTATACTCCGTCAGGATTCAGCATCGGTACAATTTTGAATACTATGTGTTCTCGAAGGATTTTAGCTATTGGATGATTGCTAATTAAAAAATCTATGAAACCTGAAAATAAAATTCAGTCAAACTTAATAATGGTAACGTTTCTCTTTTAATACTTTGAACTATATCATCTTGACGTCAGAAATCATATTCTAGTAAGACAGCAAAATTGGAAATCTGTTGGTCTTCAATAATAAATATTTTTAATATCAAATTTAATATTATATAAATAGTGCCTGTTTGGGAGGGTAACAGTTGAAATTGACACCCCGAGAAAACCATTGTCAACCGACGCGAAGCGGAGGTTGACAATGGTTTTCGAGGGGTGTCAATTTCAACTGTTATCCTCCCAAACAGGCATTATTTATTTTGTTATACTGAATGTCTTTTTTAAAATTTTTAAGAAAATTTTACTGCTTTTATATAGGAATAACGTGAATTCTACAGCGAACCGTACGCGCATAATTTTCGCGCATGTAATATTTTTTAATGTTACCCGTTGCCAAGTGCGTTGCTAACGCTGAGGGTAATAGTAAATATTATTAACTGCGTCTTAACCAATCAGATTTCAGTATTTAACATGAAAGTATAACAACAAATTATATCACATTTAATATCAAATTCCTTGAACAATTAGTTTGGGAGTTAATCAAGTAAAAAGAAAATTTTACGTCATAGATCGAGAAGGAATAGTTGGCCAGTGTGAGTACCTTGACAGCAGTATGATGCCGGTGTTTCGCCGGGATGAACACGAGCAGTAATAAATACAATACGATTGTTCTCATCTGGATCCAGGTTGTCTGGATGTGTAATGGTTATTAGATCAAGTCGCCTCTGTTGCTGCTCGTAAAAAAAAAATCATATGCAAAATTTTAGCTATACAATAACTTTTTAATTAGAAGTTTTAAATCTTTTTAACAACATTCATCACTCAGGGTTGTCTCTAAAAATTGAAGTAGAAGGAAGAAATAAAAAAGAAGGGGGACTGGGGGTCTTGCTTATACATGTAGCTACATTGTGTTGAAATGTAATAATAGCCAGGTAATTAAGGCATAATAGGCAGGGGAATTCCCCGGGTCTTAGAGACAACTCTGATCACTTATTGCTGGTATTAAAATCATTAAAATTGCATGCAGTTCTAAAGAAAAAATACTGGTTTTCAATAGTGTTAGAAAATGGCCTTAAAATTTGATGAGTATATATGTTCAAAGAACTATAAAAATTGTTGACTAATACTGTATACAGGGAAATATTCGCCCCCATTTCATTTTTGCCCCTTTTGCCCTTGTTGTCTGAGGGCAAATTTAAGACTTGGTGAATTTCAGTGTTTCAAATTATTTCTTTAAAACATACTGTGTCTGGGCGAAATATTTCCGGACAAAAATAACCCTGTATACAGTATAGACGACTGCATGTTTAACAGTCCAAGGTTTTACCACTGTTAGGCACAGCAGTTCTCTGTGAAAGAAGTCCATGCCCTTCTTCTCCAGATTGTCCAGGTAGTTCTGGAGACGAGTATAGGAGTAGGGGTAGCAGTACGCGAACTGGTAAACATCATCCTCCCGGTCAAAGCAAAAGGAAAAGGACATAACATAATTCTTTCTGTGGTCTGGACATCTGTAGTAATACACATGTTTTGCAGGTATCCTTGCCCTATTTCAAATGACAAAAGAATCAGAGAAGGGTAGGGAGTCAACATCAGTTAGTCTTTTGCCTTATGGCTTATAATGATTCATATTTTGAAATCAATCGTCAATATGAGAGAACCGTACGGTATTCTTACTATTTCCTTTCTTCAAAATAGATATAAGTTATTTATTGATCGACGTTGATTCAAAGTTCATTATTACAAACCATTTCTGTCTGCTGGTAGATTTCACTAAAGGTGACATTCCATCTCTATACAAAGATTTTGTCTTACTAAAGTTGACAATATTGAATATGACTCTCTGAAATTAAAAGACAAATACCTTTAATTAAATAGAAAATAATGTACATTTGCCTACATATAGCTTAACTTATACTTTTTTGACAATCTTCTGATGAAGCAAAAATCATCCTAAGAAACTTACGAAAAACAGAAAAATGAATAATCAAGTATTAAAATTTAGATTAATAAGCTTCAGATTCATTCTAATATTTGATAAACAAAAAACAAATTATTTTTTAACCTGGTCTTGCTTAACATTCTCCACTGTGAAGTTGAACCAAACTCGAAATCTTGGATTGCATGTATCTGGTCTGATAAAAAGGTCATATTCGTACTCCGTAATGTAGTCCACTCGTCCGAGGTTACCTTAAAATACGTAGAAATCAGTAACCTTTCTCTCATCTATTTATTTCGAAACAACTTTTTCACTTAAATTCTGTTCACCATAGCTCTAGCTTGTTTGAAATTGAATTAATGGATAAACTAAGTATTTATTTTTAAATTGACATTCTTATACTTATCGAAAGTATATTAACAGTCTTGTCATTGTATAAAGTTTACTTAAAAGCATTGGATGTTCAACAAAGAAAATAAATAAAGGGAAAAAGAACTTTTTCCATGTGCATACTTAATTTATACATATTGCATACCCCAAAAAATATTGTGCTTATATACACATTTAAATACATCTATTACATATAGAAAATGAATTTAAAATATATGGCACCCATACCACATTCAAAACATGCATCAAAAATCAGATGCCCTTTCTTTGGTCTTCCTGAGTAGCCAGGTGGAACTACAGCAAATTTATTTACATTTCCTACGACTGGTTCATCAGTGCTGTCCGATTCACTACCTACAACATGCAAGTAAACTCTATTTAAACAAAATTAAACTTTCAAAGAACTAAATTACTCTAACTTTCCATATCATTATTACATTAAGTTTTATATGCTTCTTATTAAATATGTTGATACATTTTTTTCATTAATATCAATACTGTGGTATGCACCGATTAAGAGCATGGGCGAGGTCAAGAGAGTCTGCGGAACCTCCCCCTGGAAAATTCAATTGACATTAGTCCCCACTCTATACATCTCGATATATTTTAACGATAATTAAAATATAAATGACCATTCATACCATGCACACTGATTTCAGGGTACTTTGGAGTATTTAAAGTGACCTGCGTTTTGTTATTAAATCAGAAAAAATAATCTATAAATAATCTATATATAGTGTATGTTATTATTTGCGATCATATTAATTATTCTAAACATAAGATTTGACAAAAAATTATGTAATAGAAATTTTAATTTACACCCATCCTCCCCACAGAAGAGTAAATGTACTTTTTTTTAATTTATCTGAATGCATCATGGCATTGTCTTTAAAGATTTCTTCTGAGTTAAATGGCAATTAATACTCATGATATCTCTAAGACAGATGAACTCAAAATATACACCTTTGGGTGATATAATTTTATTAAAGTTTAAGGCATCTAAATTGAATTTTAGTTTGTGCACAGAAAGTCACAATGTGATCAAGTGTATATATAGCTAGTTTAGGTGTCATGTACCACCTCATCCCCCTCCTCCACTAAGGAAGTGAATGTTTGATTATTGTTTACCTAAAAATGCCATGTGCACAATCAAATTTAAATGCCCTTATCTTTGAATTAACGAGAATTGTGTATGTTCCAAAAATAATGGAAACGAAATGTGTAGGCAACATGTAC
>NC_088859.1:13272948-13305448 GCF_963853765.1 Magallana gigas
ATCAAACATTTCTAGCGAGAGCGGTTCTAAATAGAAACGACAAGTTTACGATGTTGATCTATGTGATCACGACATCGCCATCGTTATTATGACGGACCCCGATTCCGAGAGACGGGAATGAGAATCGGCCTGACGGCTGAAATCGGATTTCATCGGTTATTGAATTCCGATATTTATGTCCCAGTAGTGTTGAATTCAAAGGGTCGAAATTAGAGCGGAGTTGGGTAAATATGCAGAATAAGACATTTTGGGATAATTGATGGTCAAATTCTGAGACTCTGATCCCAATAGAACGCTGTGGTCAATTTCCAAGACAACTCTACACGACAATTGCATTACCATACGTCAGACCGTGGCGTCAGCGATGTTGACCTTTAGACACGGGATCTATGCGTTTCCCTTGATGGGCTCTTTTCAGAAAAATGCCAAAAACACTGGGAAAAAATACGAATGTTTCTAATCGATAGTTTCTAGGTTTTTCTCTTTTCAATCTGGTTCATCACTCTCAAACCACTCACAAAAAGCTTCATCTAAAATATAATTGGAAATTGATTTTTTTTCTCTTGTATAGAGAACTTTATGCAACAAGGATAAAAGTTATTGGCATGTCAGTTTCTTTGAGCTGGCCCCTTTTTAAAGCCGCAAGTCAAGTATGAAGTCAGGCAGGATCGTAATTGGGGGACCTACAACACATGTATGCTTTGTATTGGCTGCTATCTAAGAGAATTGCACAGCACGTTGCCTGTTCCCTCAACTGTATCTTGCACAACAATTCCGTCAGCAGCTGTTGGTACACACATTAATGTAACTATTATATTTTTCTAAATAAAATCGACCTTCCAATGTTAATATTTTTACATTCGGGTCTAACAATGGCCCCGTGGTATACTTAATACGACTGGGACAAAGGTTCTTTGTCCTGATGTGAGGCGACAGATGTTAGCGGGACAACTGTCTCAAATAGAAGCCCCCGTTCAGTGTAAATAAAAAGAACCGTAATGGAGTCTTTATTTACTGCTGAACATTGGACACTATTGATGTTGACCAAATCGATCGTCGGTTCAAACATATTTTACTCCAAATGAAGGCTTTTACGGATATTGGAAAAGGCAGTGCTCTGTTGCATTGAAGATGTGTAGCATTTATCTGTTCTCTCAAAAATGTCAATTTGTCCCCCCAGGGAAGGGTTTATTTCAGACATAAGCTCGGGTAACCTTTTTAGTTTCAAGATCGTCTATCTCAATCGATACTTCATCAATAATATACAACGAACTCAAGTAGATTTGGGCCCATATGCATTAACACGCGTGGAATCCTTATGCGATTTTCATTCCATTGTAGAATTATGAATTTTTTATGATATCACATTAGACTTGGGGATAGAATTTTGTTCTCTAATCCTCATAGAAATTTCTCCGCCCGTCAATCCCCTGACTGGGAGACTGGCACACATCTCTGCCAATTCCCAGTATACAAAGCAGATCCGATAAACACTTACATGATTATGATTGTTGTATACGCTACGAAAACACATCGAAGATGATGGAAACAAGATGTTCCGCATACCATTATCCTCTGAGAGGTGTCGGAACTACTTTCTTCGATTGAGTCTCGTCCACCGACTGCGTTGATTGATTCATAAATACAAAGTCGTTCATCGACCAATCTGACAAATCAACAAACAAAAAAAGATATGGAATTGTTAGATCTGTTCAAAACGTAAACAAGATATACTTAATTTTTTTCTGTTTAAATACCCCCGTGAAAAATATCATCATTGCATATTTGTAGGAGATAATCTAAGATTACAAAAGTATGCGCTGATATTGGCAGTTGATAGCACATAAATCTTCTTCTTTTAAAAATTCCAAAAACATAAAACTACAGAATATGTCTGCAATGTCTTTTTCATCTCGAACTTCGGATTTATAAATATTGAGAAAATTAGATTCCTATTTGAATTGTAACCTCTGAAAAGTCATATCGAATTATTTTGGTGAGTTTATCACTTTCTGTAAGCAAATAAACCCCTATTTGTTGATAATAAGATGGGAATTCGAATAGTCTTCTTTTATTTACTCTCTTCTTGCCATAAAAAAAGCTTACATGTAGTTTCACAGACGCTAATACGCTGATCGACATGCCCAGAGCATTTGGATGACCACGTTACAGATGCCGTTTTTCTTGCTATCAAAATCTATATTCCACTTTGGCACCTCACACAATCTGATAGTAGATAAAAACCAGGTGTCTTTCTACCAAGGAGGTTCTTGAATCAGATCTTACTAAGCTATTGTAGATAATGAAGAAAAAGAGGCAAAAATATCGATACACTGGCAGGTCAAATCGCAGCATTAAGTAAATATTATGACTGAACGATGTGTTTTGAATTATGTACGTCTCTCTAATCAAAAAGAAACGAAGAGCCAGAGAAATAGATAAACTTATCGCTGGCTCTTGCTTCCCCCGCGATTCGGGATCAAAATGCTCAACACAGCTAGAAATGATATATATTTAATTTTCAATTTTGTACACGAATATCATTCCGAACTGAATCATCTATTGGCAGAGCTTGTGTGAATTTTTCAAGACAGCATGTAATTTGCACGTTTTTCTTGGAGAATATCTTCTAGATTATAAAGGAAAGATGTATGCATGAAGAATTTCAATATTTCATATCTTAACTCCAGAAATAAAACGTTTGCAGGTGTCAGCATAAATCTACCATGCATTGAATAAACATTGGTTTTTGATGTTGTTACTGAGACCAAAAACTGCATTTAGTAAAGTCATGTATTTTCTTTTGCCATTTGACACATTCACTACGTAAACATTTCGCGTGCTCCCATATGCCACTGGTTTTCATCATATTTGAAAATATTTATATAAATGGCTACTAAACCCTTTGTTATGGTATGGGGAAAAGTCGTGTATGAAATTTCGATTGGGATATCAGATGCACTCGATGCGTATAAAGTACACCCATGTCTGTAATTACACATCTCAATAACGTATATCATACAGTCCAACGTTGCATGATGAATATCTGATAAAAACATTCTAAGTTCGCAACCTTTAGACTAGCTTCAAGCAGTTAACAGATGTTTTGCGTACAGTCAAATGGCTCATTTACGGGTTCGACAAATACCTTTGTTTCTTTATCAGTCGACGATGATGTGTTAAAAACAGAATGCTTTCAATGTAACACGAAAGAGAGATTCCATAATTTTATTAGTTTCCATGGTAACCGTTTTGTTAGGGAATGCGCCCGGGGGTAATATGAGGTCAAGTATATCTCGACAGCTGTTGTCTTGATATAATGATATCTGTTACCAACGGCTTCTGGATAGCTACAACAAATAGAAATTGCTTTTATATAAATTCGTAATATTGTTTTCGTATCTATATATTGTATATAATTGCCTTTATTGTGTGATACTGACAAAGGTTAAACCAATATCTCAAGGTCCAGATTGGTTGCTCTTTCAATTCACCCAACCCATCCTCCTTTTGTTATTGCCAGACTTTGTAGTTTTTAACGAGACACAGCCAACAGTCAGAGAATCTAATTCATCTTGAGTTTCATTTAACAGTACAGTGGTATAGTCCACTGATGAGAAACAAGGTCTTCTTCAAACGTCTAGTAACCCCGCAGGGTTCTGTGTTTACCATATATTCTGTATGCTTTTTGTTAATTTGGACTTTATCAAAAACAATACTTATATATAGATCTTTGCCAATTCTATTGTAAAATATGTCATGAAATATCTATTCAAAATGTTAGACAGGTAACAACAAAGAAATAAGACGACACATTAAAACGACACTATGACACTAAAGCATGGAACGTCGCGTTTGGTTTGCCGTTGGTAGCACCAATTCAACTGAGTTTTATCTGAAGCTTCATCTTCGTTGCAGATGCAGCTCACCGACACCTCTATAAACAAACGGAAAGGGGGGAGTGAAATATCGCCTTCTTCATCTTGCCGTCGACACATTATCAGACACAAGATAAGAGCTACACAATACCGAAAACACCGACCTTTTACTTACATATAGTCTAACGTACTTTCTTGGGTGCGTTTGTTTTGACAAAAACGAAGGAAGCGTCAAAACATCAAACACACCGGGAAAGATAATCAGAATTATGATAAAAGATAGATTTTTTGTCGTAATTGAATATTCGTGTTTTACGGCGTGGAATAACATTTGCTTACTCTGAGGAAAACAATCAGATAAAGAACTGAAGTCGTTCTGAGACAGACGGTGCTCAAATTCAATTTCGGGAATAGAAATATTTTGGACCCTACTCTATAATGAACAAGATGGTGGAATATCGATTTAAACGTTCGACAAACGAACTGTCTGCGTGAGAAGGAGAAACTGCATAGAAACCGTTTTAGAGCACATCAAAGACAACCCAACAGAATGAGAAGATGTGAGTGTGTTTGCTCATCGCAATTACATATAATCACCGGAGACAAGCGTGCACAGTAAACTCAGAATACACCAATCAATCTGTATTGCTGATGTCTCCCATAATAACACTAAACATATACGTTTTATTCGCTATATTACACTGGCAGACCCCATTGCGACTCTTGGGGCATCCAACTGTGTTCTTTTGCATTAAAACCCCACGTTTTAGTAATCAGCAGTCTGTTGATTTTAAGATATGTATAAAAGTGTTAAATATGTATTAAACAACAATCTGGAAGACATCTTGTCTGCTGGTCATCTTTGTCACGTGTCACAGGTGCCAATTTGTTGCCTCTTCACAATGGTTCGACTTCTCGATCAGTCGTGAATTATCTCGCTAGGACAACAAACAATGATTAATAAATGTACGGAACAAATGATAAACAACTGCAGCCACGTATTTCTGAGATAATCTTTTCTAGGTCTATTTCACGTGTATTTGATATGTCAATGTACCTATATGTTATATATAATTCAGCTGGCTTTGGCGCACCCTACAGCTTTATTCACTAAATTTCATTAAAATTCTAAAACAATGTGATAAATTATTCTTTGACAGTAATGCGCATTCGCTGTTTAATGTAATATGTTGTAAGGATCTAACATTTACATGACAGGTATATCTGTGTGAATGGCTTTATGCTATTGCATAGGGTGGATTGTAACATACCAAGTATACATGTACTGGTATTTGTTTACACATGTCTCGTCGTCTTCTAGTACTTATCCTGTGTTTTTACATCGATCATAATTTTTCTACTATTACAGAAGTTAAATGTCAAATTCCGTTTTTTATAGCATTAAATAAGAAGTCTCAGCAGAAGTATCGTTATAAATTGTAAAAAAAAAAAAAAAAATAGCAGACGACATCTGAAGGTCAGTGAAGTACAACATAATTGCGTGCTATTCAGTATGATTGCCGTCGCGAATCGCAAACACCTCGAATATGTCTTGATTGCTTTTTGGAAAAAAAGAATCCATTTTTATTGGGTCCCGTCCTTAATGAGTTATTTGATGTGGTGGCATCGAACCAGGTGGTAAAGAAGATAATCAATTGTTAACCTGGAATGGACAAAATTAAGCGCCACAGTCTGCAACAGGAGACTGTTTTTAATGACCAATAACACAAATGAGCCTTACAAACCAAGAATCTGCCATATTGTAAAATATTACTTTATTGGGTGGTAACAAATACCTGCTCCAACGATTATATAATTAGTAACATACTTTAATCACGAGTATGATAACTTCATCGCATGTCAACGGTTTGTTTCAAATTGGTTTATGTGTGCTTTTTTAAATTTTATTTTATTTTTTAATTTTTGAAATGTGTTGGACAGGCTCGGTACACCGTATACATACACGTTTTACCAACTGATGATAAAATGGAAATATAAAAGTTATAATAAAAGCATCTTAGAAGTGTTAATGGAATTCTGACACCTCAAGGATTCCGTCGAACGACGACCCGTTACCCATTGGGCAACGCAATGGATGTTGCTTTCAAATGGATGTAAAGACAAAACAGCAATTTATGACGAGACACTACAATTCTGTAATAGCAGCTGGATGCTAGAATGCCATTCAATAACTCTCTCTCTCTCTCTCTCTCTCTCTCTCTCTCTCTCTCTCTCTCTCTCTCTCTCTCTCTCTCTCTCTCTCAACAATCAAATGCCAGTTTGTATGGCACAAGACAAACCAAATAGTACATATAGAAGAGTACACCGCCATACACCAACTAGTCATCATTTATAGAGTCAATTTTGATCCGGTCATGTAAGTTATTAATTACCAAAATTCGACTTGATTATTATGGATAATTTATATAAAACCGTAATGTCAGCGGTTACTCTACTGCTAAGGTTTCATGGCTTAAATGTCAGAAGCAATTTGAGAATACTGAGTACATGTATATGTATATTAGTATACATATTTATTCTAATGAACGTGGTTGTACAGCAGCTTACACTCTATCATTTGTGAATAAAAATGTTGATACTAATTGTCTACCCCTAAAATAGAACAAATGTTATGATTCCCAAATTACTTTCATCCCCTCCCCCGGTACGTATGACCATGATTTCTAATTTATTATAGATTAAAGATGTGGCAACACAATGTACTAGATGGTGATAATAAATGTCGTGCACTGCCTTTTGCATTGCTTCCTACATGAATATTATCTAGTCGTGTTCCACTGATAATTAAAAATTGTTAATTAGTTAGAGAAGCTTGTATATAATGGCTGGTGTAAATTTAGAAAGAATCTGCTGAGAAGTGCATGTGGGGGAAGAATTCTTTTGATAAGATATCGGAACCGGTAGTCAGTATATATATCTGGGAGACGAATTCACACCATGCAGCACCCCCCAGTCTCAACAATGACAGATGCGATTAAATTATTCTGACAGATATATATTTTTTTACTGTATTTTTTATCGTAAACAGCCTCTTTATCAAATGACCCGGTCACGTGGTCATCATCACTCTGTTGGTATAGCATGACCTTTTAGAGTGTCTATAGATCAAGATGCATATCAACACGTTTTTGTTTCTGATTTTTTTTGCATATAGATAAGAACCTTTTTTTTCTTGTTTGTCCCACATACCTCCGCAAAAATAAGAAAAATCAAGAAATGTCATAAATTTTGACCCACGACATTTACAAACCGTTATCTGTAGCTGGTACTTGTTTTGTTTTGTTTTTTTGTTTTTTAATAATTTAGTTTTCCTTTTTACTGGGCTCCATAAATAACTGGATTATATTTTAATTCACGTTGAATTTCACTTAATTAAAACGAGTTTTGCGTGAAAAATATTATGCCATCAATACCATCTCAAATAATATGCCATTGCTTTTATTTTTATTTCATGCACACACATTTAAATGATGAAATTCGTAATGGAATCGTTACTTTCCTCGCAGATTCTACCATGGATGAAAAAAAGCTTTTGTAAAACGCTAAAAGCTTATCATTAATTATTTACCCCATGTTGCTGATCCGTGCAACATAGGTGCCAAATTGTCAGCCTAAAACACAGAACAAAAGACGGAAAACGGTGAAATTAAGCCTAATGGCGGAGAGCAAGTCGACGTTTGGGATCTTCGCGATTTGTGGAAATTGGCAAATTAACAATGGAAGCAACAGTTCTTTGTTTGCAAAGGAAGACTCATTATGATACAAAGCATTATGCTACTTTTATGCCAAACACTTCAGATAGCATGCAAAATGTACATTTCAACGGAAGGAACTTCAAAAGTTCATGTTTGTTTCTTTCAACAAATGGCTTGGAAGTACTGAAATCAAACAGTCTTAACTCTTTGGTGCAACCAAGCGAAAGAGAGACTTGTGGGCTTTTTAATGGCAGCGTTTGTAAATATCATAGAAAAAAACCTAAATTGACATAAATCTTTTCTCTATTTCTGAATAAGCTATCTTTATTTATTTACTCCATTTTTCTTTTTCCTCTTTTTCCCCCCGAATTTAAACGCCTTCTGTCGTGTTAAAAAACAATCTTGGTAAATGTTTTCTAGAACATACATTTGCCAGAGTGATAAATTTGCTGTGATACCTGGAAATAACTCCATTGCATAAAATACACCCCACGCCAACATATGTTTCTGACTAATTTTATTTTTCAATGTTCTAAGCAACTATTCTTATTCTGAAATAAATAGATAAATTATTGATAGATAAAAAAAACACCCACAACGATTTTTGTCGGCTTACATCGCTTACGTCACGGAAATAAAACAATAATAAAAATAAGAGAAAAGGAAGAAAAAATCGGTAAGACGAAGTCGGTCGGTAATACAGTATTTGTGATCATCACATCAAAGGCTCAAAAGTAGTAAATTTTGATGAAATATGTATGACAGTCAAAGTTGTTGCTTTTTCAATATTCAAGTTGGTGACATTATGTCTGGCGAAGGAAAAACGAATGAATGCTGTGGTAAGAGGTGCGCAAAAATGTAATCCTTTGTCGGCTAAACCATGTGTCGTTTGTTTTGTTTCACGTCCTCTCGAGCATATTTCGTTTATAATATGAAGCCACTAGTTGCCGGCGAATGAATTCCACTTAGACCCTTGCTCGAGGCTACACTAAGTGATATTGAAAAGTCTCAAAGTCAAATGTCTACTTTTTAGGGTATGAAAGGGCGTGACCATTTTTAGACTCTATAAATCTCCTTAGGAAGAAGAGCTATTGACAAAAACATCAAACTTTAAGGTTAAAATATATGGAATTTTCCTTTACTAAATAATAGTTTATAGTTTAACGAATCAATTCTAATAATTTTAGGTAGGTCTGATGGTAAATTTTTTGACCACAGAGCATCCTTTACTTTGTGATTCGTCATCACTTTTCTCAAAATCCATTGTAAATTTCAAAACAAAGATTTTGTATAGAAGAAGTCAGAAGTCAATTATGGTGTTTGATTGAATCAAACATATTTATCTACCGTCTGATTAGTGTAAATGACAGGATGTGATAAACGGGTTCTCTAAGTAAGCGGGCATGTCAACATGCATAAAGGACACACATTTCCTATGAAATCCCTAATTAGTGGTTCCTATAGAACCGAACGCTCTACTGCATCAGCAGACAATTGGCCGGTAACTCATCCAGGGAAGAAGCAGGGATAATACACTGTAATATTTCGTCACTGCCACATGATCAAAGCAATTAGCAGTGAGTATGGCACCAATACTAATTACTAATGAGGAAAGCAGTCGCTTGTTCATCATATCTAACCAGCTGATAACAAAGTTCAGAAATGTATACAACTGCAATATTTGCTGCGGTTATCTTGTAGAACTTCTATCTCTTTCCCGTGCAATATAGGTTATAATTCAAATTGAAACCGTTTTGAAATGTGCTCCTATGCAAATCGAGTGCATACGTAAAAATATTCTTTTTTCAGAAGCGAATGCCTATCATGACTTGCCATTTTTTTTTTATCTTGAAAGGGAAATTTTAAATAACCAATATGAAAGGGTGGTGATGCAAATTCATAGACGACGTACTCCTAGTCTATCGACCACGGGCAATTTCAAGAATTGATTCCGTATCATAGAGGATTGGTATTACAATACATCACTATCATAAAACGCTACGTCCTTGCAGAAAGAATTCGTTGAACGGGGTTTCTTTATCCAATGAAAAACAGGAAAATCGGTTGTCTGTACCGGAAATTGTCTAGGTATACTCTGTACAGTTTGAAATAACGAGAGAAAGGGGTTATAAGGATCTTTAATGTAAAGACAGAACTCTAGAATAAAATGGACGAGTTTGCCAGTTATAGAGCCCGTATGTTTTACTATCATTTATCACTATGTCAGCCGTGTCAAGCATGGCGTCGAGTTCCGTGATACGATCTCCGATCGGAGTCCTCGGAATCCCGAATATCAATTATAAACATCGATTCAACCTACTAATGATAACGCATATAATCAATCCATTAATGAGAATTAATCACTTTGGACATGGTTTATCATTTTTGCCAGACTTTTCTCCCCATCGGTTGGGTGGGAGTTATCTACCCTTGATTTGCATCATCAACTAAAAGAGGTGAGACATTGAGATGAACTCGCTGTGCAGGTACCTTAACGGTAATGGCCTCCTGTAAAACACGATAATGTCATTTTCAGAGACAAACTTCGTGATTTGCTGACCCATTGTCACTTTTATTGTTCCAAGATAAGAAATTATAGGAAACCCCATTGCAATATTCCACATAATTTAGCGCACAGTTTGAGAAACAGTCCCGTGTAGTTTGTTTATCTCTCTAAACGGCTGCTTTTATGACTTTCGGAAGTATTGTTTTTACAAATCGATAGTCAAAATCAAGTTTTCTTTACATTTCTTTTGAAAACATGCATCTTTTAACATTACACGAATTCGAAAGAAATTCCTTGTCTGCAATGAGAGTTTTGCAAGAAAATATTGAATAAAGAGAAAATGTACTAAAACTCAATGATATATATTCATTACAAGAAATAATCATTTTTCAAAAGTGTGATTAATTAGAGAGATGTGTGTTTCTAGAGCATAGTGTGAAACAAAACCATAATGTCTGCAAAGCGAGAAATCGAGAGGGGTTCCGGATACAGTAAAATATTAATATAAATGTAACGCCTTCAGTGATATTCTGCGATACTCGCTATTTCACTTCCTTCATCGCAATATACATTGCATCGTGTTATGTCGCATGACATAACACTGGAATTACCAAGGGTTCAATATATTTAAAGAACGCTATATGATAGAATAAATTGGATCTCTCGTGTTACTGCGACATGAATTTTATTTGTACTCATTTCGAATATTACTTGAACATTTTCCAGAATTATCATTCCAATTAGGCACAGGCAACTAAATGAAGCTGAAGAAAGCTCCTAATAGAATGTCAAGTGTTTCGTAATTTAACAGGGGACGCCTAATTGATGTAAATCAAACTTTGGTGCGGGAAATCTGAGATATTTTATTTGTATTTGGCTAAAATCTTTTTAACCACGGTGCAATTTATTCCCACTCGCACTAATGGAAGTAGGAATGATTTTGGGAACATGTCGTCAGTGCCGAAATTGATTAGATATTGAAGGAATGTGATTGAAAAATGCGGGCATCTTCCGATAACCCAGAGATTCCATGGATACCAATGCAATTCTTTTCAATACCAGTATCCCATTTTGTCTTTAAAATGATGCATGATCAAAAATGAAAAATAAGAAAAATGCAATGAACTTTTGATAAGTTCTCAGTCATGAAATCGCAGTCCTTTTGGAGAAAAATGGGTTGTTTCAACATATCGAACCCCTTCCTCACAATTCTATGTAAAAATAGAGTTTGCTGATGTAATTTCAGATACGATTGTTTTCATTCCAATACACGAAGGCTTTTTTCGGCGGGGGGGGGGGGGGGATACATCATAAAGCTCGAATATGTTACGTGAATTAAGCAAATTGGTTAAGATGGGGGAAAATATCAGAGTTGGCTGAATCAGTAATCTGGCCTTAGTAGAAATATCACGCTATTAGCAAAATTATGGCCTTTGATATCAATTGTCAATAAGGAGACACGCCATCATAAATATTTCAGGGTGCTCTCAAGTTTTTTCCTCTGGCAAAATTCAGGCTCAAAATTGTTCCATTTTCCATATGATATGATTGTCTTAAACCATTTTATAATAATCATTCCCCTCGAATTGTTTTGAACAGAAGCAAAGGATAAAGGGTTGAAATGATGCATTTTTTAAATTCGTTACGAGGATTTCAAATTCCAAAGTCCTTTATTGTGTCTTGAAGATTTAGTTTCATGGAATTAAGAAAGCGTAATTTTAAATTAAATGGACACAGCTGTGGTTTTTATGCAGCTTCTTTTGACATGGAACTGTAATAGATATTCAGAAAATCTGTTGCTATTCACAAAAGATGCCGATGATAGTTGATTAACCAGTAGACTTTATTTTGGTAGCCTACCGGTATATACGCGGGAGAAGTGACATGTTGTTCATACAAAATTGAAATTCATCGCAGATGTTTGATATTAATTTTATAAAAAGAATTTAAAGGTAATAAAATCCCGAATTTGACAGCATGGCAAAGGTATATAGTACTTACATTACCAAAGGTTACTTATAAATTGGGGAGGGGTGATGGTGTGATAAAAAGTCATGCTACAATTTCTATTTTTTGTGTAGAAAGTGAGTACTGCATGGTCTTAACAATTTCTTTATAGTTTTTATGGAATCATTTTTTTCGATGTCTGGTCTTGACAATGGCATTAACGTGGTAACAATGAGTATTATGTATATGGCATTTCAAATACGATAATTTCCTGGCTATACATGGTAAACAGAGGGAAGATACAGACGACATGTTGATATATACTAGAAGTAACTGGAGGATTTCTATTTACTGTTTGGAACTAACATGACAATACCTTCATGTTAAATACAGAAATCTGATTGGTTTAGACGCAGTTGATAATCCGTTCTATTACCCTCAGCGTTAGCAACACACTTAGCAACGGGTAACATAACGAATTGTTACATGCGCGTAAATCATGCGCGTACGGTTTGCCGTAGAATATATAAAAGTAGTGAAAATTCTCTGAAATTAAGACATTCAGTATAATAAAATAAATAGTGCCTGTTTGGGAGGATAACAGTTGAAAATGACACCCCTCGAAAACCATTGTCAACCTCCGCTTCGCGTCGGTTGACAATAGTTTCCTCGGGGTGTCAATTTCAACTGTTACCCTCCAAAACAGGCACTATTTATATAGTGTTGCGGTGCATTTTGGTTTGGTACCTTATTTTTTCATTTTGCAATGCCCTCAAAAAGACGTTCCAAGGTCGCTATTCAAAAGCTTTTCTTCCCAAGATGCTATCAACCCACTTAAATGTAATAGCAACAATTTTTCGAGAATAAATCGTTTAATTAGTTTCGAATGAATAATGCTAATTCATGGAAATTTCTATGATTTCTAAGATTAAAGGAAGAAGCCATTAAAATATCATTTCTTGAAAATGCATGCAAAGAATCTTTAGATATGTTGGAATGCTTTAAACAATGGACCATGGACCCATGGAAGGAAATTGACAGTGGCATCATGCAATTTGCCGATTAAAGACTCAATTACTGAGCAGCAGAGGCAGAAATCTTTTATGACAGATAGTCCCATGTTGAACCAAACTTACTACCAGAAACTTCTGCGTCCTGGACCAATGCATAAGTAACGCAGACGACAACATGAATTCTAGAAATCTGCGGATTTACTCTGTGGCCATTTATGAATGACATTTCATGCTTGTTGTCGCTATTTGTGGAATTCTGACAGACCTTTTCAAGCAAATTGACTGAAATGAGATGTAGAAATGGAGAGATGCTTGTCGTTAACATGGTTAACCAAGTTTAAAACCATAATAGATTTCTAGGGAGATTTCACACACGATTGGAGAGTTACTCTCTGCAATTACTTTTAATTTAGCGTAATTTTAGAAACTTTCATATCAGAAAATCGAAATTTGCATACTGCTTCCTCTTTATGCTTCCTGGGACTTGTCTTGATGAATTTTAATAATGTTGATTACTCTTTCTCTTTGAATCCGTTTTGCAGTTTTTTCCTTGTTGCACCTAAACCTACCCTTCAAGTCTATGATCAAACCCCTTGATATTTAAACGCAATGACATCATCGTTTTCCTTTTTTGCTTCTTTTTCGAGATTCAAATTCATTATTGATAGTCTCATTATCTATGCTTAAGTCGGATTGAAAAGTTTTTCCCATAGCTGATGCCGTAGCGTTTTAATGTACATTACACACATTGTCATAGCATGGAGAATTGATGGTGGTAGCCATTAAGGCAGCCGTCAAAAAAACCTTCATCTACAATGTAAAATATTGCGGTGATTCATTTCATATCGGTCTTTTAAATGATGCAGGAAATTAATTATTTGTTAAAATCTTTTGACATGGAAGTCAGTGTAATGAAAGAATATCATCTTCTTTGATCCGTGTAAGACTTGAGACGTAATCGCTGGTCGGAAGCCTTTGTTGAGCTGTGCTGTGTGTTGAACAATCGCTCTGTGCAGGTTTCTGTTTCTTTAGTTTAAAACAAAATATCAAAAGTTGAACGCACATTTAAAAAAAATACAATAAAAGCTTTCATTTTGGATATTTCGAAAGAAAAAAATTAATTACAGTTGATGCTTATTTGATTCCTTAGAAATTGTCATCTCATCAATCGTTGAAATAGTTTCTATGAACATGATTGGGAGAACATGATCAAAACCTCAGAAAATTCATTAATTAGTTTTACAAATTAACACCATTTGAAAAATTTTATAATTCAAAACGTTCATATTTTGATTAAATATTGAAATATCAAGACTTTGATTGCATTATAAGTATAACTTTGAAATTAAAAAAAACGCAAACGTTTTGAACAGAGGAATTATTTTAGGCACGACTTTGATGTAAACGCCTAGAGAAAATCAGATTTTCAAGAGTCTGCGAATAGAAATTTTGACAAATTTCTTTGATTGGTATTGGAATTCACCCCCAAAAAATCGAAATGAGTGAAGGAAAAGGACTCAAATAAATCAGCAAACCCTGTGTCATTAACGAGGTATTGTTCTCATCGTCATAAAGGAATTAACTCTGCCAATAAAACCAATTTTAAATTGCCTATTTGTCGAAAATGTAAATTTAGTTATTGAGAAGGACATTGATTATAGACACAGAACCCATTGCTCAATCCTCTCAGTTTTCGGATCTCCCTGTGGAGAGAGAGAGAATAAAAGATGCTTATGAACAAAGACAAAACAAACGATCATTAGGCTTGTCAATTTTTCGTTAAACAACGAGATAATAGGTCGAAATATAATATGACCTATTAGGGCTGGGAACCAACATAGTAATTGTATCGGGTATGTCAATATTGAAATGGGTAATGTAGTTTACAGATACATGATAATCTGTCAATATTCGGTTTCAAATCCAAATGTTGGGTGTATTTTTATCACTTTTTCCCTACAGTATACTAATGCATAATTGTCTGAACCTGAGCATACTAAAATTTAAAATTTCATAACTTTTAAAATTAAACTATACGGTTTTGCGTATTTTTGTAAGGATCTAATGACCCCCCCCCCCCCCCCTCTCAATCAGATGTAAAATTGGCACGCCAGTCATTTGCAATTCAAAATTCAAAACGCAATTAAAGATTAAGTAGAACTAAAATTTGCATGTTTAAATTAATGGCGGCTTTAATTTTTCCCTTCTAAATAGACCTCCCGTTCTATAAATTATTGATTTAAATCGTTTCTCTTTTTTTAAGGTCCATTAAAAGGTGACCAGATTATTGGTTTTGGAAAACATTACAGAGACAAATGAATTTATATGGAGTGATGGCTGATGGCCACAATTAGGTTAAAACAGCTTAAATCCAGGGATAATGTTCTCCTGCAAGAAAAGCTTACTTCTGATGGGCACGAATTTGTTTTATATCGATTTTTTATCGATTCTTCGAAATAAACTTAACAAAAAAAATTGAACAACTCATGCGATTGCCTCCTTCATTAGTGATACTATGTGGTATTTTGCATGTTGAGTCACCGGTACTTTTTTATGAAAGCAATTAAAGGCAGATAATAAATTGTTTTACAGACCAAAATAATAAAAAAAAAATGGAAATCTAACTTTTTCTTTGTCAGAGTTTATTTGCATTTAGATTTTCTTATATTAAAAATTGCTATAATGACACATGGCGATCAGTTCATACAAAATGCTTATCTTTTTAGATTGTTAATCTGAATTTCTCCAATTTTCAAACATATGAATATTTTTGTTTGCACGTAAATGTACAATTTATACAGGTAAAGATTAATTCTATATTAAATCCGGAAAATATATACTCCTTATTAATCAAATTAGAAAATTTTATTTTACATTTACATCATTTCGATTCCCTATAAATCGCATGATAGCTGTAAAATTCTATCAATTTATATATTCATTTATTAACAAACGTAAACTAATTTCTAACAATAATAAACGACAATTCTTCATATATAAAAAATATCTCAAGATAAAATAAATAAATGGCTACAAAAGCAACTGGCTCTGTCAGCTTCCCCAAACTTTCAAAGATAATTTTTGGCAAGTGGCTTTTTTTTTTTTTATAGTTCTATTGTTAAAGGAAATAAAGAAACACAGAAACATAAATCAAATTCTGTTTAACGTTTTCGGTCATTAAAATTCCTATTTATAAATTTATCTATTGATTAATTTATTATCAGAGTGTAAATTTTATTATCCACGGTTTTCCATGAAAATATTTATCTATTTTTTCATACCCCCAGTGGATTCATCCATTAAAAGGTTTGGAATAGATAATAAGAACATCGTTTTAATGTCAGTAAAATTATTGGTTAGTTTGAATGAAATCACATTAATTATAAACGACGAAGGAAGTGGGTTTGAAAATGTTAAGGCTTTTGTAGATAATTTCCTTTTTTCAGTTCATTTGATAAGTAGATTGGGAACAAAACGTTTTATAAAACATTATACATTTTCCCCGCGGTTTCTTGTCTCGGTGTAGAAAAAAAAAGGCGGGACGTTATATAACCCAAAGGTCCCAATCGGGAAAATTACTCACTACATGCAATATTCAAATTGGTAAAAAAAATCTTGCAAATCTCCCGCGATAAATTGAACTTGCATGGCCTTAAACGACCTCTGAGTCACATTCCCATACAGATCTGGAGATCAATTGGAAAGAAAAGCTCCTTTTTTCCCTCTTGAAAACTGAGTTTCAACTATGACTCAGGTGCCATCAGTCTCCCAGATGAGTCGTCTGCTATCACCATTGATCGGGGTTTGACGATGGTGGATGATTTTCAATAGAACTGATTGCAACAAATGACGTAAAAATTCAACAACAGCAGCAACACGGTTCACTTGTTGCTGAATCATATCTCGATGAACAGGTCGGGCTTAATTTCTAGATTGGGTAATTTGATTCTTTTGTTTTGACCCTCTTCATTATTTATAGATCTGATAACTGTTGTGTCAGATTTCAATTACATTTATTGGCGTAATGGTAGCATTATTCAAACAAGGACACAGATTGTGTTGCTCACCGGTTTGAAAATGTTTAGCATAATTTAAACTAAGATACAAATTGCAATGCTCACCAGTTTAAAAAATTTGGCAATTATTCTAACTTAAATACATATTGTGTTACTCAACAGTTTGAAAATTTTAGATTCAACATTGTTTGCTTTTGATAATACTTCGATAATACTTTCGATAATAATTATCAGCATCAAGGTCTTGGATACAGCCATTAGAAGTGGGTAGCTAATAGCGAAAAGAAGATAAATCAAAAATCGTTGCAGAGATAATGATAAAAATAAATTTTTCTAAACAGTACTGCGTATATCACGTGTGAACGCACCTGACGGTTCAGAGATGAAAACTCAAAATTAAAATTAGATAGAGGCAAAGATATACTGTGTATATCACGTGTGAACGCACCTGACGGTTCAGAGATGAAAACTCAAAATTAAAATTAGATAGAGGCAAAGATATTTCCTCATTATTATAAAGTTGACTTAAAAAATAGGTTGACTATAAACCAGGCATGTTTCTTGATATTGCAACCAATCAAAAAGTTGATAGTAAATGATTTATGTGTCATCCACATATCTTTTCCTCATTATTTTTTGAAATTCCGAGTCATTCTCTTCACTTGAAATTTAAAAAAAAAATTAATTTCTTTGTATTGAATGCATCAAATTTTACAAAAATTACAATACCTTATTTAAAAGGGCTAATTTTAGATGGGATTATTATTTCTTAACTCAATAATGATGATAAGCTTTTTTCTCGTTGGAAATATTGAAAAAAAAATTAATGGTTTTACATAAACTGAGTGAGATGGACATTCTAAAAAAAACCCAAATAAAACGATTGTCGACTTTGTCGTTAAGTTGTCGTCAGCCCATGGTAAGATTGTCTTTAGAAAAACTGTAACTCAACTGCAGCTAAGAGCACTGGAGAGACGTTTCATTTTCCAGATTCTTTCTCAAGACTAAATCATTTAAACAAGATATATTGATTAAACAACTGTCGAGATTCATTATAATTTGAAAAATAATTACCCCAAACTCGACATTCGAGGATGAGTTTTATTTCAGTTTTATTTGGTTTTAAATCATCGATGTTTAAGATTTAATAGCATTTTCCATTACGAATGACCTGCTAGAAAAACAAGGATCTTCAAACGGAGTCCATGCTGTTTTATTGGGTTTGAAACACACGAACAGATAACAATTTGTTTCCAAGCTTCTTCTGAAGAGGTGATGTACAGATATGCATGATTAAAAGAGAATTATTTACAAGTGGAACATATTCAAAACATATTTACCAGCATCCGCGAAACATGGCGGAACGCGGTTTAAACATTTCCATCCTTTTTATCTAAAATAATTAAAAACAAGAAGCCAGGATTTCATGAAATCAGTTGAAGAGCAAGCCGCTGAAAGTTGTTGGTAATTAAAAATATTTCATACAAGAATTTTCGGGGTTCTTTTTACGGCCATAAAAATCGACGCAACTATTCTTTTATCAAACTTAATAAAAGAAATTCTTGGAGTTTATACGAATTTTTAACATTCTTACATAGTTTACGAAAAATTAAGAGAATTTGATATTTTCAAGCAATTGAGACATATTTCAAAAGAAACGAAAGCATACGGGGCATTGAGGTTGTACTTTATAGTTTGGGCGCGTTTGATTGTTTTCATCAAAGGTATGACAATGTCGGTTCATACCTTACATAATCTTCAAACGAAAGTTTTTGTGATACCTTCTTTATCAATTTTCCTCAAATCCCAAGGGAAATAATCTCATTAAAATGAGCTTACAGTAATCCGGAATTAAAGTTTTATACATAATGAAGCCTGTAAGATAAAAAGAATAGCAACTTAATTCTTGATGAATGGGAGAGTAATGATGACATAATGAAAAGTTTCATCAATTTTAGATGAATCTTTGAGGGGGTATTGATAAAGATTGCTTCTGAATCATTCTTTATGAGTTTACATTGATGGCAAAATATCATGTCATCGCCATATTAAGTTTCTGGACTTTGTAGCATTCATGAGTCTAATTAATCGGATAAATCTTTATATTCTTTTTTTTTCGATGTCGTATATTATCTTTGTTGATTAAATCTTGCTTTTTTTGTTCAAGGACGTGTGTGGTTTTGTCTTAAATATTAAACTCTAGTCTTTCGTTGGAAAACTTTAAACAATTTGTCATTTTTATCATAATTTTTTATTGTATCGTCATCAGTTTTGTTTGATGTCCCGCCTATATTAATAACTGGAACAATAGCAAATCCAATATATTGTGACATACGAAAAAATATTCAATAGAAATCGTTTCCGTAGAATAACATCTAGTTATTTTGATTCAATTCATTAAATCCTTCATTCAACATACAACCCCTCGACCCATCTAAACATTTGTTCAACGTTCAGATACAATGACTCTAATGATTGGCCTAATATTGACATTATTGGTCCCAACACAATAATTATAATTGTATTGTAATTTCCAGGGGACTCGCGTTCGTCTAATTGATAATATACAATTGTAATCCTGGAGGTCAACGAAGGCCTAGGCGATCGCCAAATTTGATGAATTAAGCAAATGACATTTATTTATGGCCTTGTTGTATTGCTTCTGGTATTGGGAGAATTCCAGAGTACATCGAAGCTTTCCCAACAGTCGCAATGGGATTCGATTAGCGATTCGGGGTTTCTTTGAATACAAACCATATAGACAAAACAAGCAATCAGTCTCATTTATACACACAAAAATGGATGTGTTTCTGATATGGACTCACAAAATTGATTTTTTTTTCTCTTTAGAAAATCAAGATAGTGAGCAAAGGGAGAAATTCGTTAAAAGGTTTTTCAACAAAGATAGTCGAAAGACCACGAACACTTGCGATCCAGTACTTTTAGAATAACATCATAGAGAGGCTAATGAACGAACGAGGTCTTCGGCTTTCAAACTTTCTTCCTTGTACTGTATGTGGGTTTGCTTTTGTACATCTGTTAAGCAATCTTTGCAGTTTCCTAGAATATTATAAAACTGTTTTCCCATGATACTCAATAAAAGACAAAAGATTAATTCATATTCACAATTTAAAAAAAAACCAAAGAATTTCTCAGAATATGTAATAAAGGTTGAACAAAAATTCTGAGAGAGCGAGTAGCATTCCTAAAGCTGTAGAAATGTTCAACATCAATTGGTGGGGTTATTGGAATGTGATTAAAAGGAAAAGTACAAAGGTAAAGATAAAAAATCCTATTCTTATGCACGCTCAACATTGGATAGAAGCTTTGCAAACAATATCGCAATAGGAATATAATTTAAAGTAATTATCTTTATCGACTGACATGATGATAATTATGAAAGCATGTTCATCAAGACAATATCGGAGTTGAATAGCAAAAGCTTCAGAGTCTTTTCTGATAAGTCGCCCCTTTGGCTCCAAGATTTAAAAAAATCGAACGTTCTTTTGAAATGATAGGTTATTCCCTCAGGAAATGAAGTGGATTAAGCGTTGAATTTTCATAAAAACTAAATTTTGACTTTTAATAAGACCCGCAATTACATTTCTTTATTTTCTTCGTTCTATGGTCGTAATTCCAGTATCAGCAGGCTTTATTAAAATGATCTCTTGATCCACCATTCCTCGAATACGGTCATGCAATGATGTATTCTGCAGTACAAAGAATATAAAGTTTTTCCATGAATATGGACACGTTCCCAACAAAGGATTACACAACCGGATGTCGTGCCATTGCACAACGTTGTCAAGCGTAGCCGTCAGGAGATACCAAAAAAATTGCCAAAGTATCTGGGCACATAATTAACAAATTAAACAACAATAATGAAAAAGAGCTGTTTACAAAAATTTGATTTTATTGTTTTATCGTCTCGGGGTACCTGAGCGCAAATCTGACAATTACCTTTCTTAAAATATGACGCTATTTCTGAACATACGTATTAGTAATGACCAATTAAAACACAATTCATGACAACTCTTCACGGAAGAGAGTTTGGAAAGGTAGACAAGCTATGCTGGGCGTGTATGCAGGATTTTTTATTCACATGAGCACGTGTCATTAACTACTTTTTCTTGAGGTTAACATAAACTTTCCAAACTCGACTGATAAAGATTTTTGACATTTGTAACGTTTTGCCAAAGCACACGTTTTTGTCACCGTAGTTAAAATTTAAATTTCTAGTGCCAACCAGGAAAAAACCCATCTTCTTAATTTATTTATGGTCCAATGAAAAGAATATGAATCTGTTGCAGATCCTTCAATAAGTTTAACATGCTTTCAAATATAAAAAGTCTGAGTTTACTATTTCTGAGGAAGGTTGAACAAAAAAATCGAGTCCAAAAATTCAACACAGAGTTTTGATGTCAAGCGTGTTGCACGTAAAGGAAATAAGTGAATACATGTTTATTGATGACACCCTGCAGGGGCATTGATAGTTATGATATTAGGTAAGGAAGTGAATTAAGGTCTTGTTAGACGATGACACTATAAAGAAATCAACATTATTTTGGAATCAGTATTACAGTTTTATATGGACTTTTCTAAATTAAATGACGTCATCAGATAGGTGAAAGAGTTTCTTCAAAGTTAAAGGAAAATGCATGTACATGTAATTAAATTCAACTTGTACTTTAACTTTGAAAAAAATCTTAAACATTCGATGATTACCATTAAATGAAGGTCCATGCAAAAACATTTCCCGTTAAAAACTTCAATAGAATATGAAGATGGCTGATCAAGAAAATAAAATACTGAATGATATTTCGGCGATTTTGAATAAGGCTTTTAAAGACAGTTAAGCAAATGTGACATTTCATTCACTTCTGGTAAAAAAAAATTGTTCTACTAGTTTGACCGTTGACTCTCAATTTTCCTAGAAAATGAAGGCATTTCAGTCTCATATGTCTAGATATATGACTTTTATTTTCTTTTTTGTAGATTCTGCGTTTTGGGTTGGAAAGAAAAACAGTTTGCTGCCATCCGATTTGCGTGACTATAAACTAAGATGAGGTGGTTAATAGTATATAATAGTATGGGGATAAAGTCGGGATCCCCCACATAAAACGGTGAAATAAAGTTTCAGATTCTTGCGGATTGAGTTTAGTAGTGATCCTAGGATTTTCCAAGCCCTAGAATTATACCCCATTCATGACATCAAAGCGCACAATTATATATGAATTTATGACTCTTGATGGGTCATTTTCTTTTGAAAAGGGTGATAAAATAAGGGTGAGCTGAAACTCTCCACCGCTAGTTTCTCGTGATTTGCATATCTGGCATGTGGTTTCAAGAATCGGTGGTGTGACGGCATGCAACCATACGTCCAATTTCCATTTCTGAGAATTGCTTCTAAAATCCTTTTATTTCTCTGGTGCCTTTTTTGGCTGGGAGTTGTATAGGAACTTGGCAGTCGGGATCGATAGAGTGTAGTCTGATACAATCTTAGCAAGCACTAGCCTCATACTACTTAATCAATCCCAACTAAAATATTCATCAATCACTATCCAAGCTAGACCCAAAAGAGCGAAAAACGCTCCGTATGCATAATCAAACAGACCAGAGTTACACGAATCTAAACAATTTAGTTCAATTATGTTATTGATTTGTATAAATGTTTCGTTTCGACTTTAATTAAATAAGAGGTCCTTATTCATAACATTTGCAGACCGCCTTTATATGACGAAAACAGGGATGTTTTCTCCCTTAGTCTTGGCACTTCGGGATGGCTGGGGTTCTTTCCATGGAGTTTGCAGACGACTTATGTCCCCTCTAGCTAAAGTCATTAAATTCCATCTGAAAGTACAAACTTTTTGATTAAAAAGCAAACAACGGAAACGTCACTGTTCATCTCTAATTAAACTGGCAAACCAGTTAGTGGAGTTGGTCATAGGAACCCTCTTCTTGTGAATTCTGATCGATTTCAGAGGATCGATCGAAGCCTTGCAGGGGAGTACACGTGTCTGGATCTACTGTTGCAGACGGTAGGAATTTGGACCACAAATGCAAACGAATACACCAACCGATAGTTTAATAAATTTCTTCCCAAATCACTAGAAGTTCTAGTCAAATCATTGTTTCACGTCAAACTAGTTGCAACAGAAGATTCTATTGGAAAAAAAAATTGTCTACTATTCACCATTTCTATGCAGTAAAAAACCTACCAAAATTGGATAGGCGGAAACATTGTTTTGGGTACATAACAATTTTCTATTTCTATCGTAAAGGGACATATCTTGTCGGACAGAAATTTTAGTACAGTTTTTCTACCTAGAAGAAATGGAAGGGGGGGGGATTCTATCAGACAAAAAATATTGTTTTGTAGAGCTTAGAGCAAATTGGTAACTTGAAAATATTGTTTTTTAAATTATTTATGAAAAATATGTAAAAAGATACAATATCTCGGGTGACCTTAAAGGTAAGGTCAAAGGTTAATAATCAGTTTTTAGTTCAAGGTCATTCAACGTCTTGAAGATAAATTTGATACGATGTGTTTCAAATTGGTTCCTATACTGAGTAAAGCTATGGTCGACGACATTCTCATTTATTCTCCTCCAGAAATTGATATTGTGTACATTATTAATATATCTACAATAAAGGTATTGTATTTCTTCAATAAATGTATTATTTATAGACCTTAAAATTAATTTTCTATTGTATAGTCACAATACGATCCTTTTACTATATATCAATGTATAAACTAACAACCAAATACTTGAATGCAAATGTATAGAGACAGTTTCTCCAAAATGTATGTTAACATATCGACAATAGAAAAAATATTTTGACTCTTTATCTACAAATTATGTTTTTTATTTTAAAAAACGATGGAAAACACAGACAATATAATGAAAAAAATGAGTATGTGAAAATACTGTATTTTCTATAGGCTATGGTACTAAAAACTAAAGCACTTTTCATTAAGTGTTAATATACAAACTACTGGTATACTGTTTCGGCTGTTTATTCTTTTTATTTATCTTCTGTGTAAGAACACCTCTTCTAAGCAGGTATTAATCTAAATAATATTTTTAAAAATACACACAATGTTCAAAATGCAGGATCATCAAAATCCTTAAATAGTAAAGAATTACAAAGACTACACATTTACTGTGACAATCCATCAATAGTCCATATTACAGTGACTATCTATATTAAATAGATTATCCTAATGCAGAGGCTATCCATTTTACAGTGACTATCCATCAATAGTCCATATTACAGTGACTATCTATATTAAATAGATTATCCTAATGCAGAGGCTATCCATTTTACAGTGACTACCCATCAATAGTCCATATTACAGTGACTATCTATATTAAATAGATTATCCTAATGCAGAGGCTATCCATTTTACAGTGACTATTCATCAGAAGTCCATATTACAGTGACTATCTATCAAAGATCCAAATTAAAAGGATGATCCATATTACTGAGACTATCCATATTATATAGACTATCCATATTACCGAGAGTATCCATATTACAGAGAGTGTCCGTCAAGAGTCCATTTTGAAGATATTATCTGGCATGAGTTCATATCACATAGAATATCCATATTACATAGACTGTCCATATTACAGAACCTATCCATCAAGATTCCATATAATAGATACTATCCATATTATTTTAAAAGAAATTATTTTTATTACAGAGATTATCAATATTACATAAACTATCAATATCATAGAGACTTTATATATTACAGAGACTACTCATATAACAGAGACTATCCATTTTACAAAGTTTATCGATATTTCAGACACAGTCTATATTAAGGTGACTATACATGTACATATTTCTATTACAGAGACCATCCAAATTAAAGAGACTATCCATATTACAGAGACTGTCCATATTAAAGAGACTATACATATTACAGAGACTATTTCTATTTCAGAGGCTATTAATATAACAGAGACTATTTCTATTACAGAGACTATCCATATTACAAAGGATATACATATTACATAGACTATTTATACAACAGAGACTATCCATATTACAGAGACTATCAATTTTACAGGAATTCTCGATATTTCAGATACTATCTATATTAAAGTGATTATACATGTACATATTTCTGTTCAGAGACTATCCATATTACAGAGACTATCCATATTACAGAGACTATCAATATTACAGATACTATTCATATTACAAAGACTATATATATTGCAGAGACTACATTTATTGCAGAGACTATCTATATTTAAGTAACTATACATGTACTTACATGTATTACAAAGACTATTTCTATTTCAGAGACTATCCATATTACAGATGCTATCAATATTACAGAGACTATTTATCTTTAACAGAGACTGTCCATATATCAAAGACTATCCAACAAGAGTCCATATTACAGAGACTAACCATATTACAGAGAATATCCATATTATATAGACTATCCATATTACAGAGAGTATTCATATTACAAAGACTATCCATATGTCAAAGACTATACATCAAGAGTTCATATTACAGAAACTATCCATCAGGGATCCATAATCTAAAACTTTTGATTTAAAAGTACACATTAATAGAATGTATTTGAAAAGTTCATATTGCAGAGATTTATATCTGTGAAGAAGAGTTGAAATTCAGTCTTTTAATCAACAGTCCATAATTCTTTAAAATTTCAGCTCGTTTTATTTAAAAATGAAATTTATAAAACAACATTCCATCCCAAATCATATTTTTAAAAATATGTTAGATATGATTTCTGCTCAATAAAATGTGGTTTCAGACATGCTCTATGAATCAATGAGAAGATATACGGATTGTTTCGTTTCATACCACCACAATGTTGCAATAATTTCTAAGACATACATGTATATTCGTCATTATTTTTTTTTTGAGAGAACATATCATTTTATCTACAGTTGCGCTATTAACTGATACAATGTTGACTCTTTGAATACCGGTAAAAAATATGGAATGTGTCCCTCTACAGTCGAATTTTTTCGGGGACAATGTTAAAAATGTTGGGTGAACTTAACATCTTATAACAATTATATTTCTAGATAGATACGATGCCTACCCCCATCCCCCGTCAGACTACATTTTTTTGCATCTTAAAATGTGGGATATGTCTTCACCTATGATCTTACGTGCCTGATATACTATTATCAGAAATGAAAATATAATAATTACTTTTGCAGAGGTTAATAATTACTTCCTCTCTAATGGGTAGGGAAAAATTGCTGGCTTATAAAAGAAAATGTTGGTATAAGAGAGATAACTCTAATTTCTTGTTTCGTTAACCGTATACAATCTACTGACAAACTGAATTTATATCAAAGCTCAAAGGATATTTAGTGCACGGTCCATTGAGCACACCGGTGGTGTTTATTTCACAATAAGCCTGTATTTTGTGCACAAACATACAATGTTCATTTATTTTATCGATAAGTAATGTATCTACAGGCAAGTCATCATTGGAGTGCGGTAGCTCGTCCAAAAACGTTCAAACAGACGTATTGTGCACTCTTTTTTTTTTTTTACCAAAACACCACTCTATATATTTCAAGCTTTGTCTATGTGCCTTACCCCTGCATTAAAAATAACTGTGTACCACTCGGCACCTAGTCTGCTCTGTGGCAACACACTTTAAAAAAAATACACTTTCATTTTTTTAAGTGTGTTAAATTTGGCACCAAAATCAACGCACTTTGGAAAAAAAACCCTGTTCAAATGCAATAGGATAAGCTTTGATGTAAAAAAAAAAGTATAGTCAATTAAAACAAAAGGCCCATGTGCCACATCGCTCACCTGACCAACACTAGCCATAATAAAATCAGCTTTATGTAGACATATACAAATTCTCTGGACAATGTTTTCAAATAGATCCTGTATAAAAATTTTCTCCAGATTTATGTAAAACATCGAGCCCCTTTTGTAACTGGATGATTTCATTGTCATATTACAATTGAGCATGGCAGGTCTAAAGAAGATCTAAAACAGCTGCTTATATAGATATAATCCTACATAAAACTTCGAACCCCTTGTGTAGTATATGATTTGTCCAGGGCCACGGTAAAATCAATTAAAAATCAACTAATGTCAAGATGCTTTCATATAAGAAATATGTTTAAAATTTGAGTTTTTGAGAATGATAAATTTTTGTCCAATGTTAAAATTTGCCTCCCCTCCATATGTGACCCCACTACCCTCGGGGATCATGGTTTGAACAACTCGAATCTACCCAACCTGAGGATGTTTCCACACAAGTTACAGATTTTCTGGCCTATTTGTTTTTAGACGAAGATTCTTTTAAAAAATTCTCTATATAAACCTTTGTAAAAATTCAACCCCTCTCCTTTGTAAAAGATTTTTCTCTTTACATTCCTATTTAAAATTCGACCCCTAATTATGGCCCAACCATATCCCTCCCATTCCCTGGAGATCATGAATTTAACAAACGTTTCCAGCTTTTTTGGCCAATCGATTTTGTAGAAGACTATTTTTTAGATACCAACAAATTTTCATTAATTCTTGATTATTTCCCCTTGAAAGAGTGCGTGTCCCTTTATTTTAGCATCCCCTTAATTAAACATTAAATTCAATCCCCTTTACCCAATAATTTTTTGTGTCAAATTTAGTTGAAAATGGCCCAGTGGTTCTGGAGAAGAAGTCGAAATGTAGAAAGTTTACAGACCGACAAACGACGCCGAACAAAAAGTGATAAGAAAAGCTGACTTAATTAAGCTTTCAGCTAAAAATGAGCTGACCACAAAATAGTTTTTTTCCAGGGATGATAAAAATTCCGTTGGTGTCCAAGCATAAACCTACTTTTTAAATTTAAACCAAATAAATTATTTCATTATGCAAATAAGAGAGTTACATGCACAGTCATTAAAGTATTTTCAACTCAACCATAAACATTAATAGGACATGCACTTTCTTTAATTTACAAAGAAAATATATAATATTGTATTTGATATACATAAACTTACGTATATTTCTGGTCATCATTTTAGCTCAGAAGTTTCTAAAAATCAAAGCCATTTGAAATACTAAACTATAAAATGATTTCTTTGGTGATTCATGTGAAGGTGGCGAAATTGCATATAAATTGCATAACCAACGTTAGCAGGTTATGTACTTTTTTCTGCAATGATCGCTACCTTTATAGCCTGCATGAATCATCAAATTTATTGTTTATATGTAAATCTTTCTTTACAAAATTAATGAATTTATCTTAAAGAGTAAGTAACTAAGTTACTGTTAATGTTCATCAGAATGTTAGATAAAAAAGATAACTAAGTCGTCTTATACCGGTATAGAAATTTGAGTCTAACATCGTCATGATTTTTTCGTGCAGTCTGTGATTTTTCTTAGGTTGCTGAAGGTTTTGACCGATCGATAAACTGGTTAGAACTGGATCGGTAGTCCTGTCAATTTCTATAGAGCTATGTAAATTCCAATCTTTCCGTAAGAATAGAAATTATACTCGGTGAATGTAAATTTATATAAGCCAGACATTGTTTTCCATACAAAATTAATCAATTTTATTTATGGTATAGTCCAATGATTTGAACTAATATAGACCGCTTATTAAAGGGGTAAATTTGTTGCATATTTGTTAACAAAGTTAAAAAATTAACAATAAAATGATGGTTGGTGGTTATTAAGAGATGCAGTTCTTAAAACACTTTTAATATGTTGTTCTTCTAAAATGTGTAAATTGTTGAATTTGCTTATGAGAAAACCTTTCCATCTGGAAAGTGCTTTTCAGGTCGATTTAAAGTACATGTACATCATTTTTCCAAGTGCTACGTAGCACTGCTCAGTATTTATTGTTCGGCAATTAATTATATAAATAAGTTCCTCGGTGTCTTTATTTATTTTTACCGCGTAACTCTAGGAAAAAATTGAACTTTTGATGAAATTTCTAAAACTATCGACCTTTCATAGTCATTAAAATGTTTTTTCAAGGCAGTTTGCCACTCGATACATTCTCTACAACTACTCACTGATTTGTGGCGTCCTGCGTCGAGGGTACATACTTTTTGCAACTCTCGCTACATGTACTGAAACATCAAGAAAACGTTTTGTTGTATTCACCACAACGTTTAGTCAAATAACTACAAGCAATAGAGTTTACACTGTTCATTGGTTGTGCTTTATTCTTTTGACCTTGGCCATCATTATTTCGTGATCAATCAAAATTTAAGCATGGATTCCATGGACTTGCGCGGACTGACTTTAGACTTCCAAGTATATTATAGTTGTTGTACGTAACTATGGCAATCTTCGTAGAAGAATGAACTCTTCCTTCTGTGCAATATGCTTATCGACAGCAATCAACAAATGGTTGTAGAGAGGACACCAATGAACCCCCTTCATATTTTTCAGATATTTAAATCTTCAAAATAAGTCTGTAGCTGCGCAGTTCGACAGCACAGGTGCTTGTTGACATAATGTCCAACAGAAATACTAGAGACCTCACATGGGTATTTCCCAGGTGGTACCTCAATGTAAACAAACGGGAGTTGCTTATCTTCTCTCTTTTTATACATAGGGGAAACGAGTGTGAATATAAAATGCCATATAAAATATAAAATCGTGATATTTCTGTTATTTTTCGACTGGAGACATATATAAGGGGTTGTTAACGATAATTAATAAAAGAAATATAAAAAAAAAAAAAAAAAAAAAAATAGAAAGGGGGGGGGGGTAGTGCACGGTCCTGTGTTCGACAACTGTTCTAAGTGATTAAAAAAGGAAGGCATTGTCCTGTTCTTGTATGCACACTTTTCAAACAAATGACATGTAGGACTTCATATTCATTGCTTTTATATCTTTTGGCAACAATTTTTGCCAGCTTCGGGCAGATACAAGCCAGTTCAAGAAATGTTTACATTCTTATCCTCAAATGTACAAGACGGCCGCACATCCCCCTTAATGTATATAAATCCACTTTCCTGATTTTCTTAAGAAACTCATTTGTAATTTATAGAGCTCTAAACTGTCAAAACCAAAACCTAAGCGATCCAATGAAACCGGCGATGGCAGCGTTTGATTGTACGCATTTTTTTTAATTTTAAAAACTGCCTCAGATAATTTAATGTAATTTCTAATTCAATTAAAGCTAAATAATTGTCATACTTTCCTTGATATATTCTTTATACTTTTAGTGTTGACTGCGTGAATTATTCATTGGTCGATGAAAAACTAAAGCTAAACTGAGAGCACGGACTCCACGGACTTGCACGGACTGACCTCAGACTTTCAAGTAGTTGTGGTTACCATGGAAACAGTCACATATAAGGCGAATTGTACGTTCCTTTTATTGTAACATTCTGATCGACAATAATAATTTACGTACTTTAACTCACTTTTTATGGATAATTGAATAAATGGTTCAGAGATGGATGTAAATATAAAAAGTAAAGTACGGTCTATGCTGTAGAAATCTTTGAAGAAAACATTTTCTGCAATGCTAGATTTACATTCATACACTCATGATCACAAGTGTTGTGTACAGTCTAAACAATTTTTTTTAGAATAATTTCATTCACAATGTAATTAGGTATCTTGGTTTTGCTTGATTTTAATATGGTGTTATAAAAACAGCATAATTTCCCTGGCGTGTTTTCAATTTGAAATGATATTTCAGGTTTGCTTTACCTTTTTTACGCATTTTTTTTGCCACGCTTCCCCCACCCGGTCATTATTTTACATGTAAATATTAAAAGAAACAAAAATTAAAAACAATTAAAAAAAAAAGAACCCCCCCCCCCCAAAAAAAAACAAGAATTGGTCCATTTTGTATTATACTTAACAGTAACAAAAATTGTACTCAGCACGATCTGTAGATGTACAAAAGAACTTACGACAAAGTCGTAACTATTTATAGTCTCATGGAGTGCCCTTTGGGTAACAAAATTTATATTGTACCATTAATTTACCCTTATTTCAATTTCTATAATTATTTTTTACAGCCATTAAATTCAAATAATGATTAGTTTGTGATTAATAAGCACTCATTAATTTGGTCGTAAGTCGTAAGTTCTTTTGTAAAACGCAGCCCAGACATTTAAGGGATTTATTATACATTAGGACCCGACACTCCAAACCACACAGATAGTAAAAATGTTTGGTTTTTTGTGTTTTTTTAAATCAACAAAAAACATACCATCTGTGTGGTATGAAGAGTCGTTTTTAATAAATACCTTACAAGTCTAGCTGGTTGATTTACATGTATGTCGTTAATTTTCACAGGGATGATCATATATCACTTTAGTTTGTTTTCTGCAGATTTAATTTGTTTTACTTCATTTATAGCTCCTATGAAATTTAAACGAGTTGTCTTTCTTAGCGCATAGGAACATTTATTTTGAGATATTTTTTTTTTCGCGAATAACTGATTGACCTAATCCGGATTGATGTTTACATACGTATTTGTGAAAATTTAGATATATTTCAATGAGTCCTTTGCATTTAGACCTATTTTACCAAATAGCTAATGCTACGCGAGTTCTACCAGGGCTGGAACTCTGTTATCTGCAAGTGGATATAAAACAGGTAGATGAACGCGGACTAAGAATGTGATTTGAACCAGTAACATCCAAAGCAAAGCACAAGACTTGTGGTTTAAAGTGGTATTGGACTTATGCAGATGGAATTTCATAATACCCGGTATTCAAAATATAATAATTATTTTTTAAAATTTCATATTGTAAAATTTGACCACAATAAAAAATTTTATGAACGGTGAAAGCTGTTGAAGCACCAGGGTGGTTTAAACTAATGACCTGCCGACAAGTAGCTGACACTTTATCCTATTGCACTAGGCTGTTATGCATCAAGATTGAGAAAGAAACTGTGTATTAAGAATCTTAAAACACTGTAATCTCAATTTAAGATTCCAGTTAATTTAATGTTTATATTGAAATAAAGTGTAAAACCAGTCCCTCATTAGGAGAAACTTAACTCTGCATTTCTAATATTCAATCTCAAAACTTGAAAAATGAAAAAATTTGGATAATGTTCATACATTGTGTGACAAGTAAAACTTCCTTAATATATAAAATACAAGTTCACATTAATTTTCCAAGCTTTTATTATCAAAATAAAGGATTTCCACATTATAAAAATACATCAAAAATAATATATTTACCAATATGATCAAAAACAAATAATAGTACTTCATAATAATCTTGACAACAATTTTTGTCTTTATGTAATGGATAAATAACGAGATAGTGTTGAATAGTTTAGAGAAAACATTCCCTCCGAGGGCCGAAGGCCCGAGGAGGGGATGTTTTCTCTAAACTATTCAACACTATAGAGTTATTTATCTTACTTAAAAAAATTCCCCCATTGAACCTCAAAGAAGCATTGACCCATTCATATATCCAAC
>NC_088859.1:13310448-13312948 GCF_963853765.1 Magallana gigas
TTAATGTATTTACACATAGATAGAAACTTTAATGTATTTACACATAGATAGAAACTTTAATGTATTTACACATAGATAGAAACTTTAATGTATTTACACATAGATAAAAACTTTAATGTATTTACACATAGATAGAAACTTTAATGTATTTACACATAGATAGAAACTTTAATGTATTTACACAGAGAAACTTTAATGTATTTACACATAGAAACTTTAATGTATTTACACATAGATAGAAACTTTAATGTATTTACACATAGATAGAAACTTTAATGTATTTACACATAGATAGAAACTTTAATGTATTTACACATAGATAGAAACTTTAATGTATTTACACATAGATAGAAATTTTAATGTATTTACACATAGATAGAAACTTTAATGTATTTACACAGAGAAACTTTAATGTATTTATACAGAGAAACTTTAATGTATTTACACAGAGAAACTTTCATGTATTTACACAGAGAAACTTTCATGTATTTACACATACTGTGATAGTTTTTTGTCTCAGAATTTTCTATGGATGATTGGAGAAAATGAATTAATATCTTTATTAAGTAGATGTCATACCCTTTGTGTCTATAGGTTTGCTGGCACACAGAACATCAGTGCTACTATTCCTGAGACAATGGACCACCTTGCCTTACCCCTAGGGTTCATCTTATCGTTTAGTATACTCAGTGCTCTTGCCCCATGTATGTACCTGTTCTGTAGGACTGTCCCCATCTTCTGACTGAGCTTCACTCAAGCATGTCTCATCTTCTTCATCTGTCTGTTGTTTTTCAGTGTTCTCTGTCACTCCAATTTCCACCTCCCTAGAACCAATTGTATAAAAAAAAAGACATGCAGGTTTGTTCTCTTGAATTTTCTCTATTTACAAAGAATGCATGAAGATCGAAATTATGTAAAACACTACTCTATAGTTTCCATTAAGTTATTACTCTGAAACACACAAGCTCGGATATTATATTAAATAGTACTTCCATATGCTCTTGAATATGAAAGACCTCCTCCCCCCTTCCCCCAAGAAAAACCAAAAACACTTTTTTAAACCATAATTTTTTATCTGACTCCTTCAGAGCTTCAAACTACCTCAATATCAAGCTACAGATGCATTTGATATTAAAAAAAAAAAAAAGATCAGGGGAATGAATCTGACTTTGCTATAAGTGATCATTGTGATCATTTTTGACTGTATAGACCAGACTTTGGCCACTTACCCCTCTGTCTGTCCTCGGGTTGTGGGCGAGGACTGAGAAGTTGAGTCTACGGTGTGGTCATCAAACTCGGATGATGTCCGTTTAACCTCGGGATCTGAAGCGAAAAAAAAAAAAATCAATAATGAAATAATCTAGATGAAAAAATATGAAAAGTTTGTTATATTGGCTATAGCTAAAATTATATTAAAGTTGATTTAATAGATAACAAAAGCACCAACTTGTGAGTAACTTTTACTTATGAGAGAAAAATCTCACTTTTTTACACTGAACTTCGACAATTTTTATTAATTTATTTTGCATACTAAGCCATTTTGATTTCTGTGTTTTAACAATTTGATCCCTTCAGATATTAATTTTACACATGGATGACAGGATTGTTTAAAAATAATTGAGTGAGTGTTGCTGTGCCAGTCCTCTGACTTTAGATTAAACCTATGAACTGTGACAAACTGATCAGTGGCGTATTAATTTAACACAACAATTGTTTATTCTAAACCAATACGTCAAATATCCAAAAATGGGTAAAAAAAATAATAATAATCATCATGCAATATGTAGAAAATGTGTTAAAAATAATTTCATCAAAATTAAGGTAAATGAAACATGGATTCCATAATTCACCTTTTTTTTTTGTTTTAATCTAATCTGCAGAATAATTAAGTCCCCAGAGAGAGACCAGAAAATTGTGCTTGTCATATGTGTGTTCTATTAGCTGCATAAAAAAACTCATTTTCAGCAGATATTTTAAAAGAATTTTCGAAGAAAGTAAATTGATTGGATTATAAGAAGAAGATTCAATTTCAGTAGAAGGGCCAAAAATAGCCGAGGCAGGTCAGACTTCGGTCATTCATTTTATAACACGAGTAAACTATAATGAAATTAAACGAAAAATATTTCAGGCAGAAAACTCCGCTAACTAGCCATCTAGATGAACAAACAGATAATTACATTCATTACAAAGATTCAGGTTTCATGTAATTGAAAAATGTTATTTAGGAAGAAAATTTCAACCCTGTTGTTTCATTTTCTCTGTTTTAATTGCATTTTCCATCCAATACATCAACAAAAAGAATATATTATTACAAATCATCTTCCAAGCAAACAATTATTGTTGTACATGTAAGTAATTGTTTTCTTATCATTTTTTTTTACCCCAACGCCAAAGCAACTATTGTGTTTCAATGCGAAGTGGTATGTATGTGGGTAGAAAATTCAAAGAATGTAATTTTTAAGGGGGGTGAGGGTGTTGCTAGTAATTAAAGGTTGCAGAT
>NC_088859.1:13317948-13325448 GCF_963853765.1 Magallana gigas
CAATGGCAAGAGCCTATCACATGTTTTCTTGAGTTGCATTTTGTGACCTTGACTCTGATAGGTCGCATTAGTTACTTTTAAGTGACTTAAAAATGGTCCTGACCTTCCAGTACATTTTAAGTTGCATTCCGTGACCATGACCTTTCTGGAATCAGAAATGATATGACCGTATGATATATGACATGGTTAGTATAACTGATTTGGGTGCAAGTTTAATGAATTCCATACTGCAACCATGTCCTTTTTAACAGAATTTACATGAGGTTATTCTTCTAAGGTAAGCAAATAGCAAGTCTTACATTAATGGAAATAAGAATTTAACAAAACTCTTACCAAAGGAAAGACATTACATTTCATTCAGAAAAAAACCCCTGTACTCAAAGGTACTCTGGGTTTTTTTATTCATGCTAAGATGAACAGTACTTCACTGCAAAAAGAGAAGTAAAAACTTTCATAAGTATATATGTAGTGGTTGAGAGGACCGGATCATCGTTTTTAAACTAGAACAAATGCATGTAGAAATTCCTACAATATCATAATACATTTCATCGACAAGAAATAGCTTCAATGAATGTCTGAGGTATCATCATAATTTATCAGACATTTTACCTTCTTTTCCAAAATAACCAAAAAATCTTTTCTGAACATAAGGTCAATTCTTTATTTAAACGCTGTACATCGCATATGAAGGAAACGTTCTTCACTTTTATCTATCATTTCGATGTAAATATGCTCATAAAACAATATTTAATGCTGATTTTTTTTTAGGTGCGAGAATTATTTTGAACATGGGAACAAGACACAGAAGTTCTGGATTGGGACGTAAAAGACGTTACATCAAAGTGACATTTGGACAGCAGTGGTCAATCACAAATGGTTTGAATGTGTCTGGAGTTTATGAGTGACATGGGTTGAAACCATTACTTCAATGGTCAAATGAAGGTCAGAAAAGAGCCTCAAGTTTTGATGGAAAAATTCAAAAGAGAGTTATTGGTCGTAATATTCCCTGTGGTCTTTTTACACCGAGAGGTTTTAGTACTTTTTCATACACTTTCAAATACATCATAGTTACAGCGTCAAAGAAACTGCCTCATAGATAGGCTTTGAGTTGCTTTTCATCTTCAAAAGACGAAATGGCTGTAGAAATATAAAATAAAATCTACATCAATCAAAATTTTCAATGCATTATCTTAATTTCAAAGAGAATAAAATGCATAAATTTGTTTGAGTTGTAATGAAGAATCTGGCAAATAAAACGCAAAAACAGAATTAAAGACTCAACTCCCCTTTGAGCAATGTAGCAAAACATTTCAAGACTTTTAAACCTAAATAAAGTTTTCTTGGATATTTTCATTGTTAGGTTATTGAATATAAGATGAAAACAAAATTATGGAATCAAACGATAACAAAAAGTAGTTTATCTATAGTTTAAGATAAGATTTAATGAATCCTCTTTGACAAAATAATTTCCTTATCACTATCAGACTCTTAATACATTTCAAATTGCTTGTTGTTGCTTAATGTAATTAAAACTTTTCTCTTTTTTCCAGAACTCCAAAGAGTTAGTCACTCGAGTTCAAAACATCTACACGAGGAAAAAATAGCAGGAAGTTTTAAACAATACAATTTGAAGAGTCTTCCATCATTAAGCCATCTTGATATCTTTTTCAGTAACTTTGTAATGAATTACGTATAAAAAATAATTTTAATGGTGTGGGCACTTACACAAGTACTTTGGTTCTTACAGTCGCTTACACATACAATTTTGCAAGCCACTTGAAAAGTAGCTTTATTTTAATGAATGAGAGTTGTAGAAAGCAGCACATATTTAGGAACGTTAGATTTTCTGTTTTAGAGACTATAAAGTTTTCAGAATTCACTCCGACATATGAACATTATTTTCCAGTCTTCCCAATCATACTACTTAGGACAGTGAAACCACTCACGCTCTATAGTATCTTTACTCCACCTAGCACAATGCACATGCTGGTACAAATATAAAAACCTTACCATTTTTGTATTGAAGTGCATTAATGATTTTAATTGTTACAACAGAAATTTGCAGCAATATAATGACTTAAAATGACCATCATATACGAAATTAGTGACATGCAAAGTAGAAATGTCACTGAGAACACCTGCATGAAAGTTGTATGTTTACCTTACGACAATATATCTGTAGAGATTGGCTAAAATAAAAGTTTCAATAAATGGATGTCTTATATTCTTTTTGTCTGTCTATTTACGTATCAATATTTATCACTGGATGGCTCCAGATTCTAAAAAATGACAAAACACACTAACTTTAGTGAAAACACATTTTATGTCTTAGATGGTAAGAATAATTTCATTTTAAATTTTTTGTAAAATGATATATATCCCAGAATTGCTTCAGAATTCTGTGAGAGCACTTTCATCTTACAGGAATCTAATCAATCTTAACAAAATCATTTTTACATATAATCTCTGTGAAAGTGAATTGCATCTAAATGAAAATAATTCAATTTGATAACTTCATTTCATAGCTTAATTCAGTTTAAATTCTTTCATAACGGAAATTTGACTGGAAAGAAGCACCCATGAAGAAACTCTCCATTTCCATAAAGTCCCAATAAAACAGCAACCAAATTAGGCAGTTAAACCAAGCCAACTCAAATGCCACAATTAAGCTCTTGATATTTGGCGACTAGACATTAAAGATTTTATAATTAATATTATTTTCCAAGGGACTGCTTCATTGCAGATGCTTTCATGCAATTCATTTGGCTAATTGCTGCAAATGATAATTAGATTTATCTCCACATAAAAAAATTCTTTGTTTCAACTTAAGGCCACATTACAGCGGTCCTATAAATACTTCAATTTCTCTCGCTCCAATTTGACGGCATTATTACCCTTTATGTGGCCTGGCTATTAGTTTCAGCAAGAAACAATATTTATTCAGGCTTAATTTTTCTTGCAATGTTAAATAATAATAGCATGCAAATGTGTGAATTAAATGCTTCTGTGAAGCAAGTCTATGCATCTATGATGTAAATATGTGTGTAAAATATCCCCCTGACTCATGAGGCCCATCATCCACCATTTGTATAATACCCTCGTTATTTACAATTAAAACATATAAAATATACTCCCTGACAATTTTATTTTTGTGACTAAGTGTTTTTACTGAAATTGGTGGCAGACGGTTTGCAATATTTTTTTTTCACCAAATAAGACAATAAAAACCGCTGTGTATTAATGCCTTGTTCAGCTTTTAGCTTTTTCTGGAATTAAAATATTACGTTAGAAAATATTGACTGAGTAAAAGCTATTGCCCTATTGCTCTGCAGACATCAATTCATCAATGACCTTGACCTTTAGAGACAAATGGAGGGACTTAAGTACAAAGAGATGTCTTCATTATGTCTCATTGAAGCTCTCAGCTTTCACAATTATTTAAATTTTATGCAGGTACAAAAAGAAAATACATATTGTTGGGTTTTTTGTTTTTTTTGTATAATTGATCATTCTAGTTTATAAACTATAGATTAAAACAATTAATGGCAGAGATCCTAAGTGAATGCTAAAAATAAAACCATAGTGCATGACCTTTGACATCAATGAAATACCAAAGTTTTGATGGGGTGTAAAACAACATCGAGCATACGGAGCCATCACCGTATAAAGTAAAATTGTACCACGTCTGACCTTGACATACATAACCAATGGTTTTCCTTAACATACTCATTTAGAATGAACATTGTGATACATGACTATGGATTTTCATGTCAGTTTTCTTTGAGGTTAAGGACATTTCAGAAAAGTATTATATGAACTTCAAGCTGTAATAATCTAATTACAGGTATAAAGTACTATAGTGAAATGAAAAGACTGATTAACTTTCTTATAATTAACACCATGATAGGTATTGGACACATCAGTTCTAATGACAAATGTCATGACCTTGTCCTACTTAATAACCAATGTTTACTCACCTTACCTGGGGCAGGTGAGACAACCTCACCCCTCCATGTATGATAGTTTAATCAGGAGTGATGAATTGTATAGCAGACTCAAAATAATAACTAATTTAAAGAAAATTGATGATGTCGCAAATCTCAGCAGGTTGTAAAACATTTACAAAGATCTCTACCGGCCCCCTTTGTTTGGGAGAGACACTGGTCTGGATTGTGTAATTACCATTCAGCGCTTGGTGGAGACAGAGAGTTTTACCAATAAGAACAAAAAAGAACTTGAAATTGGATACAAGTGCTCCTTAAAATTCTTCCTCTTCAATGAAGATGTAGAATAGTATTGAATAATTTTGCTTCGAAAAGATTTCAATTAATGGCCACCACATCATCAATCTCTCAAAATAGCAATTCATGTGTACAAACGGACTTCCAAGAAATCTGATGCCAAGCCATCATATTCAATTACATTTTAAGACAAACTAATGGAATTCACAAACTGACAATTTAATGTTTAATTCAAAATCTGTGCATTTTCTTCCTGAAATTTATTCAGATAGGAAGTGGAAAGTTCCCCTGAGCCTCTCTGCTTTCAGAAGATACTGACGACCAAAAATTTTATTGCCAAGACATCAAACAAATTTCACAGCAGTGAAAAATAATCAGACTTCATGTAATTTTCAATTCACAACAAATTTCTTGAGCTGATATAAACGATATGATATGTCGGTAGTTGTGATATCAGTTAAAAACACACAACTGGAACAACCAATGTATCATTTTCATCTTCAGGAAATTTTACAACTCAAGATTTGAAAAATAGCATTTTTGTTTAACCAATCATTCAATATCCTAGATCTAATTTGAATACAATGATAAGAAGAAAACACCATTTCTGATAAAAAATGTTACTTGAAAACGACTTTAAGATTTGATCATGAATTTGATGTACTGGTATATTTTTCTGCAAAATCATTGTCTGGTATATCATTATTATATAACTATGTGCAAAGAGTGCAATTAAGGGGTCAATTTTAATCCTGACATTCATTTAAATTCCACACGTTTCTTTAATGAAAACCACCATGATCAGTCAAAAAGGTCTTGGATTTCACCACCATAGACTTTCCTGACAGTCATTTGAAGCACGTATAATAAATGTTTTTGCATAAAATTGGAATTTTTTAAATTCATGTACCAGTGCATAATTTGAACGTCTTTACAAATCCATTATTAACTGAAAGTTTATATGCTTAGTTTTGACATTTAAGGGATAAAGAGTCTTGGTCATTTTTATTACTTTGAAAATGTCAGTGCATAAAAACCCTACAAAATTGTCCATTAACATAAAATGCAGTAGTTTATTTAATAAAGTAAAAATGTAGACTTTTCAGACTGCTATTTGTCATATGTTTATAAAATATTATTTTCTGCACAGAATTAATAAGGCTTGCAATTACCCTAGATAATATTAAAAAAAAGAAGAAGAAGAAAAAAACAACCTTAAATTAGCAATAACCTATTTTATCCTGTCTTTTAAAGGAGGTTTATTAAGTCTGGGCAAGATTTTGGTCTGAAATGTTAAGTAAAACAGACAAGCTTTGATGAAAATGCAATGCCTACAAGCACAGGGGCAGAGAACTTTATTGACTTTCAAATGAAATACTATACCTGGCTTATTACTTTCTCCGTCACTATTCTCGTCCTCAGTCCCCGATGAAGATATACTGGCCGGGTCATCCCCTATATCAATATAGAAAAGGTTAATACATCCATAGGTCAACTTTGTTGTCTCCAATAATGACCAAACATGTACCGCTAATTAAATGCTGTTGTTTTATTAGTCTGTCTCTGGTTTTAATTAAAGATCAAGGCGTTGGACCAGGTTGTAGGATTAATTATTCTCCATTTTCTAATTTAAATGAGACATAAAGAAAAAATGTTCAAAAGTGCACCAAGCAATACTTTTCTTAAAAACAACAGTTTGACCTCCCCATACACAAAACTGAATAAGACTAAGAGCTGCTCAAAAAAGACTTTTAAAATGCCATTTTGTTTTTGATGATGATGTGACCTTCACCTTGGTCAAATAAATTTAGGTCAGGGTCATAAGATAGCCCTCATGTGATAAGCAACCTTAATGTGTCAGTAGGTTGGGGGGGGGGGGGGTCTTGACTGGTGGTATGGACAGGAGGATAAGATACTTACTGTATATACCTCGATTGATCCCCCCCCCCCCCCACTCCCAATCACAAATCTCCAAGCAACTACACACTCTTTTTGTGCAGTGGCTATAAACAGACTTAACAATACATGTACAATAACTTGTATGCTTGTTAAAATATCTACAGCACCATATTATGTACATACATGTATGAATATTGTTATGTTGTATGCTAAAGAATTGAAAAAACACTATTTGTTGCATGAATTCAATTCCAATCAGAAATTTAGAGAAAAAAAATCTTTTTTCTATAAAACATCAAAAATTCATTGTTTAAAAATAAGCAAAGATCCCTCTGAGATTCAGAGGAACTGATAATTAAACTTCCCATAAACCTTGATGCACAGAGTGATCAGAGATTATAGCAAAACCTGGTGCTATATTTAATTGTAAGATCTCATATCTTTTTATATTTTATTGGTAACATCCTATTTCATTGCTGGACCAGAGAATATTTCATTTACCCTTTTAGGGATTTTGCCACTTAGTAAATGATAGAAATTGGTAGTTGTAATCCAGAATTTATGTAAAGCATACATTCTAGTCAGAGTGAAAATATTTATCTCAACATTAAGTAAGAGTTGTCATCAGTAATCTATTCTCTAGCTACTGAAAAAATTTTCTACATTCAAATTACATCTCTCCCTCTCCTAACCTTTCCAAGTAACAAAAAACAAGTGTTATAGACAGGAGAATCAGTAAATTATTATCAGTCTCTGTGTGTATGTATTGATATATTGATACAATCTATCATACAATTCTTGAAAAAAAATTACAGTGTTTACATGTATATGACAATGTAGAATACATCCTATACCTGCCAATATTCTTTTAATTCTTTTTTTGGACATGACTTCTAATTGTTCTACACATTTTTCTTTCAGGTCTTTGATGGCCATCTCCTGTCAGTGGAAAAGAGACACGCCTCAATTTAACACACAGAAACCTTTATCAAGAGTTATCCCTCTTTGTTAGTTTTGCTCTACCTGCAACTTCAAAACTCTCGACACACACATAACAAACACAAATTTTTTCCCCTCACAAATTAAGAACCTAATCCTTTCACTTGTTTATGCTTGAAGGCTTTTTCATCTTGCAATAAACTGAAAAAACATATGTTACCTTTGAAATTCATAGAGGTATTAAATCGCTTTAGATTGTAAGTCAATTGGCCACATTTCTAGCTTTCATTGATTCAATACAATAAATAAAGTCAGTCTCTCTGGAATGCACACTAGAATCAACTCGAAATATCGAGATGATTTATTTATTATCAGTAACAGGAATCAGATTTTATTTGAGGAAGGTGCATTGGAACCTGTT
>NC_088859.1:13330448-13335448 GCF_963853765.1 Magallana gigas
TCTAAACAGATCTCAAATGAAGCAGACAAGTAAAAAAAAAAATCAGAAAAACCCTGACGTCAATTAAAGCAGATGATGATGAATATTAACCCTGTCATGAGGAATGACAGCAGACGGACACATTCTAATCCAAGGACTGAAACTCAGTAGGGACACACACCGGGGCTTAAAGAAATTTTAAAGTTAATTCAAAATGATAGGTCTTTGAGGGAAGCATTTTGAATATTTTCAGATGATGTCGTTCTCTTGTCTGGGTCCTGTCTGAAAATCTGGCACATATGTCTCTGATTTGAACATTTCCATTAACTTGGCTGCCATTAGTCAATCCAATAGCATAGATCAGTTGTCTAGGACTGATCAGGCAGTGATTTTTGGAAATGCACTTTGTTTTGATATAGAAACAAAAGATAAATACATATATGGTTTGATCTATATTTATTGCTATATGTGAGACTCCATATTTAGGAGGTGTTGCAACTGGCAGTTTTAAATGGGATAGCAAAATTGCAGGGCAGCGCAGGGCAATTTTCCTTGCATATAAGGAAGTGAAAAACATGCATCAAAATAGCTTAATGTTTGCAAAGGATCTTTTTTTTGCTGCAGAAACCATGTAATAAAATGCTTTACTGTTTAAGATATTGACAGGTAGAAGAGCAGATTAAACAATGAAATTTCACAATTTCCTCTTAAATCTTATTCTATTACTTATGATTAACTCAATTCAAAAGTACTGCATCTTTTAAGAAGACAAATGCATTGGACTTTTATTTCACTGACTGTACATATAATTTTTATTACCAAACTCTATAAATATACCAAGCTTGATATTTTCTAGTCTTTCATGGACTAAATACATCGAACAGAATTAAACATCTCCTTAAAAAATCATCTCTAACCCAAAAATACTCAGAACAACTTAATCAGTGGATATAAAACATCCATATATCTTGCGACTGTCGATAGATCATTATAACTGTACGCACATTATATTAGCATTTTCTTATGCCTTTCTGAACTGTGACCTGGAACTAGCCCTATTTTTATTTGATTTCTTTATTATAATATTAATGGCCAATATTTTATTTGCTGTCTATAAGAAAACATGAAAATCTGATAGGTGGAACTTGAATTATTTTATGTCTGTGGGAAGTGGTCAAGGATGTCATTTTTGGCCTAGCTTTTTGTCATTTTATAATTGTTTTATAATGTATCTGTCAGACTTTTATTCAAGTAATATGCCTTATTCAGGAACACAATGACAAATACCTTTTTACTGGACTGGTGTTTTTTCTTCTTTTGTGAACTTTTCTTGCGTTTGGAGGTGACCAGCAGAGGATCTGGGTCCACTTGTGTGGAGTCAGCAACCATTTTTTTGGCACTCATTTTCTGAAAAAAGCAAAAAAAAGCCCATAAATGTTTAAGACATTTTTAAACAAAAAATATGCATCTCATAAAAGCCAATCAATGGTGCTCAATTAAACAATAATTTTTTTTTCAATGGAGAATAACTAAGTGGGTGGTCAAGGAATGATAAGAAATATATTTTTGGTTTTTTTTGTTTGAAAATTCAAACTGCTATTAGAGTTAAAGAAACATTCACCCCAGTTTTTCTGGAGTAAGCAGTTTGTAATGATTTTGGCCACAAATCAAAAAGAGCACAATTAACACCTTTGTATTCTGAAATTTCAGGAGGAAAAATAAAAGGAGAAATAAGAAACATGTGCTTTGGATACTTAAAGTCACGAATAAACAAAATTCTTCTAATTATAAACAGAAATTTTAAGACTGTTACTGAACCACAACTTGGGGAGTACTGCATTCTTCTCTTGACAAACTACAGACAAACATTCCCATCAAAGGACCCAATATGGTGGATACAGTTTAACATTTCATTCTCAGCATCTCTCAGAGCTGACCACATGCTAAAAAATTTTCACCAATTTTATCAATTTGAATACCAGCCAGATGCTTTCAATCACAGTTGCAGACAATGCTTTATGGTACAAGATAACATAAAAACTATTTTTATTTTTGGAGTAAAAAAATGTCCAATTTATGTTCTGCGTACCATCCACATTGTAAAGACCCTGAGTGAACTTTATAATATTTATTGATTCTTTTATCAGACAAACAAAGATCGTAAATTTTTGATTCCATAAATTCAATTTGTGCCTGTAGGGAAATTATATTTTCATAATACAATTCAGATATGAATTAATTTTTGTTAGAAGTTAATTATTGATTTTCATCAACTTCCAGGCCTTTAAGCTTTAGCAAACACAAAACTGTTTCAATAATTATATTCAAAGCATTTTTGAAAACATCTAATCTCTTATTTCCATTAATTGATTAAGGTCCTTCATGAAAGAATTTGACAAGCCCAAGTTTAATATCATTGCTTCCTGACCTGAAATTTTGAGTTTTTGAGTCCATCTTTAAAACTAAAAAGTAAAAAAGACAAAACTTGAAACCACCCAAATGAGCTTTTGAAATGCTAAAGAAAAACATTGTTGTGACAGCAATTACCACGAGTCTAATTTTAAAAAGCTTTTAGACAAAAGCTATGACATTTGTTTCAAAAGAAGAGTCAACTATCACGGGACCTCTTGGTCCATCTGGGACGCAAGCCCTCTGCTTTTTCAATACATTCATTATTTGTCTGAGGGCAACAAAATATTCCATTTAAAAAATTATTATCAAATAAAACTTTGTCCCAACAGGAATTGAACAGGCTTTCAGAGATGTACCATTGGAGTGTTACACAAATTTGAAAGGTCATGTTTCTTCAGCGGTCAGGGGATTGATTGGCATCGGCCCGATAAAATTACAAAAAAACGTTGCTCTGTAAAAATTCCCCAGTGGGACAGACTGGGAGGCTTTTTTGATCAATTTGAAGTCAAATTCAATACAAGGTCAATTTTATCAGCTTCATCTTCAAACAAGGTCTGTTTTATGATCTTTATCTTCCAACATTCATTTGGTTTTATCTTTGGTATGAGAGTTTATATTTTGATATTAAAAAAAATAATTTTGGTAAAAAAGAAGATGCTCTAGGGCAACCATGCTAACCTGATTAGAGATTCTAATTTATGATGATGCTGTAACAGGTAAGATCAGACCTACTGTATTAAACATAAATACATTCTTCTTAAACAATAATATTTTCTTAATTAAACTGTAATTTCATAATGGGGTGATAACGCATAACTGCTTTAAATCTACCGTAAGCTTCTTTCAGATTGGCCAAAACAAAGGGAAATTAAAACCTAACTTCTCCTCCTACACCATTGCCATAGCTACACTGTTGTTATATCAGAGCGAAAATAATCCTGATCAACCTAACAAAGTTCTAACTGACAAGACAATAAGGACATCTCCATACAATATTCTTGATAGGATACATGCGCAGATCTAGAGGGGGGTCGGGGGGGGGGGTCCCGACCCCCCCTGGAAAATGAAAATTTATTAAATTTACATAGTAAAATTATCGCGAAAATATGCCTCGGACCCCCCCTGGCAAAAACAATTATCCTTCGGACCCCCCCTGGAAAAATTTTCTGGATCCGCGCATGGGATAAGAAACAAATGAATTTATGTAATATCAATTAATGGCAACACCATAGCATTTGAGAGTAAACTATTTAAAATTTAGAAACCAACTAAAGTATTTTGCTCAAAATGACCCTGACTTTGTAAAATGACCTTGAAATTCATCGATTGGTTTTGTCTATTAATGCTGAGTACCAAATATAGGTTTCTGTAGCCTACTCAGAAAACATTTCAAATAAATTGAAAGACTTTATCTGGGCCAATTTTTTCAATTCATTTTAAATTTTAAAAGTTTTTGATAATTCTTTAAGCAAATGAAGCATTTACTTGTGATTTGTCACAGTGTTTTTGACTGAGGTATTGATTTTGACTACAGCCTGTAAGTAAGTTCACTGATCAATCAACTACCTCTATAAGTGTTATCATGCAAGTAATTTTTTTAATGCTGAGTAACAAACAACAAAGTTCTCAACATATAAAAAAATTGATTTTCGCTGTGACATATGGTTTAAAATGCCTGCATTAATAAGGATAACACAGGACCCATAAGTCACTGTGTGAAGTTGGAATAATCAAAAGAACTTGTTTACATACATCAGTAGCAATTTTTCGCTTCTGACTCACCATAAATCCTTACTTTAATCACATTTTATAAATACATACGGGGTTATAAACTTTACTGATTCATCTAAATATATCAATTTCAAGTCATCCTAAAATGACTGATTCATTTATGATTTATGTATACACATGTACAATTATATATGAAAAAAAAATCTTTTATGTTTAAAAATTTGCTACCTTAAGATAATAAAAAAAATGTATGAAAAAGATTTCAAATATTTGGAACCTATAACTTCCAAGCTAAACAATAAGCAACAATACACTGACAAAAGTAGAAACGATGAAAAAAATTGTGATATACTCAATTTCAATCTTGAACTTTGATAAACGAATTTGACCTTAAACTTATAAGTAACCAAGAATAACTAAATTTTATGAGTTTATAATGTTTAGAAGTGAAGACAGATACTTTCATCCAAAATTCTTGGGGCAAAGATATTTCAGAAAACCTTGGTTACACACTGTGTCAGTGACAGTCTTTCATCAAAGGCATCACAACTGATCCACACACTGTTTCTATTTTCATTAAACTAAATACTCCAAAGAGTTTTTTTTCCTTTTCCTTTGTCTTCTAACAATTTGATGCAGGTGCCAAATGAGAACAACAGAAGACATCATAATCTCCCCGCCACTTTTTTGTAATTGTTTTAAACCTGTTGTATCTATTGTCTTAAACTCATTACTTTTTTATATGTGTCATTACATTCATACCAACGTTATTTGAAATCAAATTTATCTCTTCAATAAATTCCAGCAAGAAGTGCACATACATAATTGAGACCATCTTTTATTGAATCACGCTTTGTCAGTCTTTGGAATTACGCAAT
>NC_088859.1:13357948-13360448 GCF_963853765.1 Magallana gigas
GGATTTACTTCGTTATATCCGTAATTCGTTATATCCGTATAACGAATTCGTAATAATAACTGTAGCAAATTCTCTATAAACATGTATTTTTCACCAGACTATAATTTTTGCTAGTTGGGGCTTAAAATAAAAATGCATTACTTTGATACCTTTAATAATAGGATTGTAAATTGAAAAATTTATATAAAAAAAAATTCATTGAAACTATTATGTAAAACTGTAGTGCAAACATTTCAAATTGTAAAGAAATTCATTATAAAAGTGTTATATTTTGTTACAATTATTCACCTCTACGGGACTCAAAATCAGTTCACTATAACCGTAAATTCGTTATATCCGAATTCGTTATAGCTGTAAAATTTTGCAAAGATTTGTGAAGAATTTTACTGGGGACTCAAAAAAACTTTTCTATATCCGAGAATTCTCTATATCCGTGTTCGTACTAAACGAGTTTTACTGTACTTGGAGAGGTGTGAGAGGATTGTTAACTTCCAACATTAAGAATAAAGTAACTGTCTTGGATACACCACTGATCTCAAGCTCAATTTCCACATATATCAGTGATTAGCTTTAAGGCTTTTGAAGGAATGCTATTGAAGAAATCGCAAGTAATAGCGTAAGTACACAAAAATTAGCATGTTAAAACAGACATGATCTACTTATCATGCAATAAACTTTCTTCATGATACATAATCAGAGAAACACTGTCCTTGAATAATAAGAGATCTCTTTTAAAATAGCTGCATCACAGGTTATTCTAGTGCAAACTCTGATCTGAAACATCCCAATACATCATGAACATTAAAGATTTTGATAAATTTCTTGAACATAAATTTTCACTTGAAGTTAACTCGCTTGTCTTTTCATGATTTATCTACGCTTTCTACCAGTAGATTGTACTGTATGTCTAATTTCAAAATTCTCATGGGATGTGGAAATGATTTTTTTTATTCCTGTGATGTGGTTTCAGAAACTTGAAAAAGAAGAATTTATATTTCACTCACTGTTTAATATTGACAAGTATGTAAAATAAATGTACGATGTCTTACCTTTTTGGATCCTGTCAACTCTTCACCTTTTCAAATCATGTCATTGTAAAATATATCTGTAAAGAAATACATTTTTTAACTATTTCAATCTCGCTCTTGTTCTCTCTCTCTCTCTCTCTCAAGTTATCTACAATTTTTCAAATAAATCTCAAGATGGCATTGTGAAATTAATTTTTTGCTTTGAAATTAAGATTACTGCACAATTGCACATATTTCCATTTTACCCAACTGGATTCATTTACATATCAACAACTGATGTATCCATCAAATGCCTATTGCATCATTTCTATTGTTAAATCAATTTGTTAATTAGTGAAGAATATGACCACAACTCCAAATCATCTGATTTCTTACACAGATCTTTCATAGTTTCATTAACTGACAGAGAGGACGCTATAAGCCATCTAATTGCACTTTTTATCACAATATCAATACTTAGAGTACTTTGACTTTCAGAACATGGCTTAAGTAATTCTGAGACAGAGTGAATATTTCTATTCTACAAAAGCATTTATTCTACCGTCTCAGATAAAACAGTGTGCAATTCATGTAGTATAATTATATACATAATTCAAGCATTGATGTTTTTCTGTTTCCCCAATGAAAATGTCATTTTCAGAATGCGAATTATGTCTAGTTGGAGTGTAACTTTTATCTACAAACTAGCAAAACAGAACTTGTGAAGAATAAATCGGCAGCTCGATGCTTCTCGTTGTCAGCTTTCCTGGCACAAAATTAGTGAAAACTAGGCTGTTTCCACTTACATTAGAGAGTGTCTTTTTCGCTTCAGCATTATCACAATGTCAAATTGGTTGTATTTATGTTAATTGCACATGTAATTCTTTTAAAACATTAGTTAGACCAGCCAATGTCTCCTACATGAAAAATATTAAAATACACCCCCCCCCCCAGTTCTTAATTCATGAGTTTATATCTTTAATACTATGATAATCTTTAAGTACTACATGTACAAGCATTTTTATTTCCATCAATCTCCTCCAAGTGCCTGGTCAAAATTGCGAAAGAAGTTCTATGAAAATCTTAGTTCAACTTTCATACCTCTTCTTTCTTATACACCTCATAGAATATGAATTCTCATATGCACCTGTTCTAACAATGTTTTTAAAAAGTGAAAGTGAAAACGTCCTTTTTTCGCCCTTTGCAACATTATCCCAGCAGCCATGTAACACCATCACAGATTAATGTAAAATATGACTCCAAAGTCCATGATTCATGAATGAACATTCATTTGGGCCAATTAATTTCCCATTTTAAATGTTAGCTGCCATATATGTCTTTAAAAAGTATTTAAGCAAGCGATGCAATATTTGATTTCAACCTAATGACCAAAAATTGCTGCCTATTAAAATGTTTTATTACAAAAATATCGTTTTTGAAAATGTCAGCAATTTAACAGCTTCAAAACTGCAAATTCAATCTACTAATAATTG
>NC_088859.1:13370448-13387948 GCF_963853765.1 Magallana gigas
TGTGATTTCTAATTATTAGAGTTAAAATTCAATTAAGCATTTGCATTTTAAAACAATCTGTTGGGAGGTTTGAAGTCAAATGTTAAATGCATTGCCACTGGCTTAATGATCCTTGCTGCAGATGCAGAAAGGGAAGTAACCTTGTAATAACTTTCTTAATTCTCTCTTAGTAACAATGCTAACATCTGTTACTCTTCAGCAAGAAAAAAATATCACCATCCAAAAATATTTAAAAACAGGATCTGTGAGTTGTATATGTAGCATATGTTTCAAAAGGGGGTAAATCGGTAGAATTTTTTGACATGAAATTTTATTTTTGAAAGTTTTACAAGTCTATTTATGGTTTTGGCACCTGTGATTGATGATCAAAATTTTTATAACATAATAAAGAGCTTGCAGATATATCCATGTACTTCAATGATGCAATAAATTATAATGTAATTTGATATTTTTGACATGATTAGTTTTTAGGGATAAATTTTAATGATTTTAATGGATTACATCAAATGATCATTATCTGATATATGTCTTATTACATAATCTTTATAGAGACCATAGGATTTAAATTAATGATAACGTCTTAAATGTGAGAATAATATTTCTTATTTTGTCATTTCCATGTCCATGTATATGTTTTTAGTGACCCTAGGTCATAAGTAGCAGACTTATACGGGGAATGATTTTTTTTCGTGATATAAATAAAACTGATATTTTTGTTGCTGGTGAAATAACACTGCTGTCTTAATGTCTGTATGTGGTTTGATTTATTGATTGTAAGGTGTTTTTGAACATCTTGGCTTATTGGATTGGGGCCTCGGGGGTGTTGTAATATACCAGAGAGTAATATTATGTTTGTACAAAATTAACTGTACTGCATAGACATCACTTAGTCTACATTAAAAACTTGGGGTCTTAATTACATGTAGTCTAGGGTTCAGTGTAGAGCTGTGTGCTCATAAATATTCATCTACATGTATGTTGGTCTTCTTAAAACGCAGAATATCTGTTTTTATGTATCGGAAATAATTTTGTGAGTTTGATTGGTCTGTCTAGATCCTGTTATATTTCATTTATTGATTTGTAATTTGTTCTGCCAGAAAGTTCTTGTCTGGAGAGCTAAAAATACTGATGTATTGAGATCAGCTCAATTAATGAAATTGAATTTTTTCATTCAAATTTTTTTTTCTTTCTTTCAGATTCTTAACACCATTTAACTACTATACATGGGAGGTCTAAGAAGAGGCGATTAGAGTCAAGTAGGAGAAATAAAGAACTTTTAACCAAGAAATCAACAAAGACCTGAATGTATCTTCCAGCCACCGCCAGTCAGATGTTAGCCATGGACATGTTAGCATTTGATAAAATGTCCAAATCTAATCGACGCAAGCAAAGCAAACCAATACGGGTATCATACAGTGCGGAAAATGACCCCACGGCTGAGGGAGGTGCCCCATTTCCCAATAATGGACAGTCCGAAGAAGTTGTCAATGGACATACTGAAGGGCAAAATGTTTCTGATTCAGAAATGGAAGAGCAGTTGCCAGTGGGAAAAGTCAATGGCGGAAACCCCCATCTTGATTCCGATAAAAACATGGATTCTCCAGATGGCGAGAAAATGGTACTGGATCCCAAGGAAAACAACAATGAAAACTTTCCCACAAAATATCATCGCCTAGGAAGTGAGTTGTTTGCAGGGAATGCATTCCCTGAAAATGTGAAAGTCAAAGAAGAGCGAAGTATTGAGCAGGAAGAGGGATCCCCAAAAGAGGTCAACCCTGATGAAGAAGGTCGCAAGCTGGACGGTCAGAGCCGCATCTTCCATCAAGATGCTTACTGCGAACTTTGTGATCGTGAATTTTGCAACAAGTACTTTCTCAAAACCCATAAAGCAAATAAACATGGGATTTTTGACAGCGCCTGTTCACCATTTTCTCTGGCATCCTTGGGAAATGGCATGATTCTACCTCAAGATGGCAGTTTAGGATCAGTTCCAACCTCCTCTCCAGTTTCACAGTCCTTGCCCCAACCACCTATTTCGTCCATGTCCTCCTTCAAAGTGATGGATTTCATTCAGAGCCTGCCAGCTTCAGAACCTCCCAAGACAACCAAAGTGGATTCAATGACTCCTATCAAGGGAGAAAACTTACCTCCAGTCAGCACCCCTGTATCATCCACAAGCAATACTCAGCCACCAACTCCATCCACATCTAATTCCACTTCCACTCCCAAGGTTAGCAAGGATATGGAAGACTTCTGTGAATTATGCCAGAAGCACTTCTGTAACAAATACTACCTCAAGAAACACAAGCAAGATGTCCATGGAATTGCTCCGCCAGATGGTTCCGGCTCCAGCAGCAAACGAGGAAGACAGAAAGACTTGCAAGCTCAACTGGATGCCATCAACTCTGCATCAGTATCTTCCAACTCACCCCTTATACCTCACTCACTTCCAAACATGACAGGATTGCCCAACATGCCTGGAGTCATGGTGCTGAACCCCTTCATGGCTCCTATGCTCCTTCCTACAGGGTCCCTCATGCCAGGGTCACAGATTCCTACACCACCCATGATGTCTCAGCCACTCCCAACTTCTTCTCACCATGATTCTATTACAACTACAGCATCCCAAGCCATCTCTAGTCAAGCTTCTCCAGGGTCTACTCCAAAAGACTCCAACTCCATGAACCAGGAGGCCTATTGTGAGCTCTGCTGTAAAGAGTTCTGCAACAAATATTTTCTTAAGGTTCACAAAGCAAATAAACATGGAATCTTCATGGAAGACTTCCCATTCCTTCCAGGGATGCCAGGAATGCCTCCATTCAAATTTCCAATGAGCGAGGGAATGCTGTCAATGAACCCGGACAAACCGCTATTCTCCATGTCGGGAATGGATGGCAAGAATCCAATCAAATCAGAACCTAGTCCCAAGCAGGGAACTTCCCTAGTCTCCTCATCTAGTCCAGAAAACTCTGTTACATACTGTGGATTGTGCAATCAAGAATTTGCTAGCAAGTATACGTACAAAATTCATCGCATTCAAGTTCATGGCATGCTGAATGAGGGTCTTGATGCGTCTATCACCGATGAAATCATCAGAAATTCCTTCAGAGAAAGAGAAGAGTTCTTCAGATATGCAATGAGAGAGAAGGAGGAGGCCTCCAAAATATCACCAGGATCAAGAAATGGAGATGACAAAGAGAACGATACAAAGATTACCGATCACGGGATGACCACCATGTTTGGAAATATGGTTGCTGCCAAGCTTGCTGACAGAGTCACTTGTGACATTTGCAATAAAGACCTGTGCAATAAGTATTTTCTCAAAGTTCACAAGTTCAAAGTGCATGGAATTGAATCTTCTACCCCAGACAACAAGTTTGATCCCAGTCGCATTGCCAAACATCAGCTAACAGGAGACTTTGAACTCATCAAAAATGCAGTGAAGCAAGAGCCAAAAGATGTTCCTAGTCAGAGTCCAAAATCTCAACCTAAGCCAGATAGAATGAAAGATTTTCCCCAGTTAAGTCCAAAAATGCCACCCTTTATGCCAATGCCTATGATGTCCAGGCCAATGGAAATGCCAAGAGACAAAGCAATGTCACCAAGTACCAATGTTGAAAAACCATCCAACCAAGAGTTGGTTAAAATGGGTATCGACCCAGAGGCCTATTGCGAAATATGCAAGAAGGAATTCTGCAGCAAGTATTTCCTTCGAACACACAGACTTAACATCCATGGCATTTCAACTCCAGAAACCCAAGTCACCCCTGGTAAAATCAGTCCAATGCTCTTCCAGCAGTTCAGCAACATGCCCCTGAATTTGAGCATGAACAGTGGCAAAAAGAAGAATGGATTTGAAAAACACTCCTGGAGATGGAAGGAGCCGATGAACTCTCACAGAGTCAGCTGTGATATTTGTAACAAGGAAGTCTGCAACAAGTATTTCCTGCGCACACACAAGTTGAATAAACATGGAATCTTGCCTAGTGAGAACTCCTTGTCCCCATCTACCTCAGATATTGATACCCAGAGCAACTCTTCATTGCCTACAGATCTCAGTCTGCATGAGAGAATGCCGCAAAGTCCACAGGCTGTTAAACTGGACAGCAACATGCACGGAGTGCAAGGATTTGATGAGAGACGGTTGAAATTTGGAGACACTCCAGATTCTAGGATGAATATTGAGGAAGAGAAGAGATTTTACAGTGAAGTCTGTCATCTCTGTGATCGACGTTTCAAGAGCCAAAAGTGGTTGAGTGCCCACATCATGAAAGACCACATTGAACCAGGAGTATTCACTCCAGAGATGCGCGAAAAAATGATGAGTGCTGGTATGGATCTTTGCATAGACAAGAAAACTTGCCGAATCTGTGAGAAGTCTTTCCCGAGTGAGCTCTCCATGCATCTGCACATGATTCAAGAGCACAATGCCCAGGTCAGTCTAAATACAGAAGAGAAGCCACAGCCAAGCGTCAAACACAGGTCCAGCCTTGCGAGACAGAGGTTTGCTATGAAGCGAAGATTTTCATTTACCACCAAACAGAAACTTTACAATTGTGCTATTTGTGACTATAAAAGTAAGTGGCTAAACAATGTGTGTATGCACGAAATCAAGGAACACAGAGTGCTTAAATTCAAAAACAAATCAGGAGTGAAGAAGACCATCAAAAGAGCAGCGAAAAATGTGAAGACGTACAGATGCACAAAATGCAACCTGAAATTTGCAACACCAATCATGTGTCATCTGCACATTCGTGAGGAGCACATTCGAACCAAAAATTTCCGTGTCAGCAAAAGGCTACCAAACACTCGTCTGAACTGTAAATTCTGTCCCTTCTCGACCTTGTTCTCCAAGCAACTCCGTCATCACATGACCCGTGTCCATAGTGACGGCCGCTTCGAAACGTTCGAAAACGAAAACAGCTATGACTTGGATAACGCAATGGCTGTTGATGATGACTCTCGCAGTGAAAATTTCCAGTTGTTCACAATTAAAGACTGCTCATTGGAAGCCGATTTCCGTTCGTCGATGGCCGTGAAACTTCCTGTTCGGCACCGCATGACAGACCCAGTCACTGTAACCTTTCATCTAACACCAATGGAACAGTAAGAAATTGTTGTGTCAAGATATTATTGTATCATGTGTTCATGTGTTTATCATGTGATTTATTTGGTCATTGAATATGTCGTAGAGTGGGTTTTTTTTAAACATGGTACATATAATTCATGAATTAGTGACCTTACCATTTTTCATGGTTTTTTATGCCAGGAAAGACTCAGTGTCAATGATATTTTGCAAAAATAAGATCAGTACATTTTTTTCTGTTAATTTTTTCCCCTTGTTATTATATATTTCACCTATATATACATGTATGTATACTGGTAAAGCTGATGTGCAATCTAAGTATTTCTGTTAAGGTTACTCACGTTTATTTATTTTGTTATTTATTGTTATTTTGTTGATAAAGAAAGGAGAAAACTCAGCCCCTCTGCAATCATTCTTCTTATGTTAAAGTTTCACCCTTAGTTCATATGAGTCAGTTTCAAAATTATTTGAAATTTTTACGTCAATTAATACGGCAGCACTAAGGGATGGAATTTTAATATGAGTTTTCCCTTTCAAAAGAGATTTTTTTTTATTTTACCCTGGGGGTGTCAGTATTATTGCAATATTAAATCAAACTTGTTTTTAGTTGATATGCACATAAGTATTAGAGAATTTTTTAGTTCTAATTTTTTTTAGTACTAATGATATTCACATTGATGTACTGAATTTGATAAAGAATAATGCAATCGTGATTTTTTTATGAATATATAATAATTATCATGAATTAAATGTTCATTCCTTTGAAACAAGTCATAGGGAAAATATTGCCCCGTACTTAGCCCTGTACCATAGTCGATGTATTTATTGTGTAGATAACTTAACCTAAGTGTAATACTGTGTCCGTTCTAACCACTGTACAGAATTTTTTTATAGCGTAAATTAAAAGAAAATCAGGGAACATTTTTTTCTTTCAACAGCTATTGAGTACTGATTATGAATATATATATATATATACATGTGTGTGTTCGTGTGGAGATTTTGTTTGTGACATAATATTATTTATTAGGTAATGTTTTTCCCTTGATGATTATGAATATGTGTTTGTGTGTGATTTACACACAGTACTTAGCATATTATTTACACACTTTTTACCACCATGTGTTATGTTCTTGAAACAGTGAAAGTACTTTTTAAAATAGGGGGCATTACACACAATGTGCAATTAATGTGTGCATTTTTTTTTTTTTTGATGGTACACATTTTATTGTGTACGTGCATTACTTGATAAACGTTGTTACACAGGTCTTCAATCAAAAGAAATGTAGATATGAAGAAGAAAAAAACTCATGTGACATGTTATAGTACATATTGTCTTGATAGGTGGTCAAACATACACAAAAAAACACAACAAGACAACACCAGCCATGTAAAGTCAAATAGTTAATGGAATCGTTTGTGGGAGACCTCGTGCAAGTCTTGCCAAGAATTAAGGGTGATATGATATTCTTCCATGACCACTTGTAAATACTTTTTTGATTTACAAAACTTCATTGCCAAAAAAACAGACAAAAAAGATGTTCAATGTTCAGAAAATGAACAGATATTTGTTATAAATTGATTGACTATTCCACAATTTGATCCGATTTGTAGGCGTGACAGGAACATTTATTTCACAATCAAATCTCAAATTGTCCTTATTCAGATTGTTGTTATCAGTAATATATTTGACGTGTTTGGTGTTTGTATTTATTTTTTCCGTGTAATCTCTGTTTGACTTGTGTGGTGTTTTTTTCTCTGGATTGGTTGATCCCGTTTTTTCCTTTCATTCCTAGCGTATTTCCAGGATTTGGGGCAACGGTGTATATATATTGCACCCATTTCCATCTAGCTTTGTGGTTGAAGTGAAATTCTATATATTTTTGATATGCCATTGCGTGGCTCTTGTTTTTATCAGCTAACCATATATAATCCTGTTTGACTTTTTTTTTATGTAGGAGAGTTCTTATTCAGTAGATGGACATGCATTTGATCTTATATTTATTGTTGAAACCATGGTTACTTTTTTTTCCACCCATTTTGGAATAAATTTTGTTTTTTGTAGGTTCATCATTTTTTTTAATTTCTTTATTATTTTTTTTTAGGTCAATTAGGTAATTTGTAGGACTAGGTACAGAACCAGTGTTGCTTTATTTTTCATCAGGTAGACACTTGCAATCAATTCTAAATCGGGAAATTGTCATTTTATTATAAACGTCTATGTATTGATTCATTACCAAGCAAAGCTTGTTTTAATTTATGTATTCAAATTAAATAAGTTTGTCTTAACAAACAGTTCAGTCTCTTCTAGACATAGTTAAAAATGATTGATCTTCAAATATGGTGTGATAACTTTTTACATAAATCAGAACTTCATTCAAATAGTTTGAATATTTGAATAAGTTTGAATTAATGGGATTTACATCAATTAAAATACGATTTATTTTCATCCCAATTCTTTTTTAGCTTTGAAGAATATGTCAATGAAAAAAAGGCTTTGTTTTCCAGCTATAAATTAGAAATATCGCAAGCCCTTTTATTTTAAATCTGTACTTAATTAAAGTGATTGGATGATTCATTGTTTATGAACACTTAATCTTTCTCTCCTTTTTTTATTGATCAACTGAAATTAACAAAGACAAAAAAAAATTGCTTAAAAGAATGTTATTTACTTTCAACCCAGCCAACAACTCATCAATGAGTTCATTTTAAAGGTTTTAGTAATCGCTGATCAATGACTTGATAAATTAGCATCTTGCCTCGGTTGTAATTCACAATTCCTACCACTTTTTTTTCAAACTTTTATGTGTTAGCAACAGCTGTTTCATCTACAGTTTTTTTTTCTTTTTCTCCCATTTAAAATGATTCATATTCACCTACACTAATAATTTGTAGCATTTTTCACAGAAAGGTTGCCAAAAAAATATGAAACAAAAATAAACATGCAAGCTTCACAGACAGCATTGGTTTCTGTACCATCAATATTTTTTTTTTTACTCTATAGATATGTTATTTTTTATTTATTTCATAAAAAGAAGTTTATAAAACCATTGTCATAGACATATTCCCCCAATGCTAGTCAATTTTTATTTTATTGTCGCATTCCTTGGCACAAGGGTGGCCCCTCTGATGGAACTACCTCGCACCATTTCGATTTTCCCACCATGGATAAGGAAAATTGTAAGAAAACGTGAAATTAAACTAGTCATAACTTATATATTTCGTAGTGGCATAGTCTGAATGTATTTTAATGTACATAAATTATACAATGTATATGGTAATTATTAAGTGTATGTGTTAATATACCTTTTTTTTAAATAATAATGATATGATACGGGTTAACCCTTGTCCAAATGGGATTAGGGATATTTTTTTTTCTTAATGAATGCAAAGAAAAGGTGATTGGGATTTTTCACCATTAAATTCAATATCTGTCAACTTTTGGTTTGGTATTATTGAGATTGACTCTCACTTTAATACCTAAATTTTAGTTTTCAATTTGCTTAATTTTAATACGTTTCTCAGCTAATCTTCAAGCCATCTTGCCATTAGTTAAGTTTTATTTCTGTTAATGAATCTATTGAAACTGATTTGCAATCTTAACCCCTAGGTGGTTGAAAATTATCAATGTCGAAGGATCAGTTGGACTTTATTAAGTAGATTAAGTAATGTTTTGTTGTGTTTTTTGTCCATTCTATTTATTTCGATTTCCTGTAAAAGGGGAATATGTTGACATTCATTTTGTTACCAGTTACCATGGTTTTTTCTCCTGTCATTTTGATTTGGTTGACTATCTATGTATAGTGGAGTGATTTTTTTTTTCACCAGCGCACCGTCCTATGATGGTGTTATGTATGCAATAAACTTGAAATGTTTAAATCTGTGTGTTGTTTTGATGTCATCAATCTGGGTATGGTTCCAGAAGAGCTCGTAAAGACAAAGAAAGTCGTTTCATCAATCAATATTTCAAAGTGGTCAGCTGGTTCTGTTCATGTGAAATTAAAGTTTTGTCCAGCGCAGAATCAAGTGTCCTATGGGACAGATTTTGCGAAGGATTGGTGTAATGGGGGTTTCACTGACCCTCTTCTTTGCAAATCCTCAGCCCTTGTATGAAATCCATACAAAGTAAATAAATCTGCTCCGTTCTCTGGACAAATCATGTTTCCCTTGGAAGGACAGCTGTACTACTTGCCGATCTATTACTTCATAAAAAAATTCATGAAATTAAGAAAAGACCAGAGTTCTTCAAAACTGATTTTAAAAGTTCTAAAAGAGGACATTTCATGCACTCTCGGTTGAAAATATTCATGAAAATATATACATTTAAATTGGAATTGAAATACCTGGAAATGAACAAAAAGCTTATTCATAAAAAAACGTGATAAATTTTAATGAAGTTTATGTTTAAACTAAGACGTGGATAAACTTTTCACCTTCAGTTTTTTATGGATCGGTCTAGAAATGCTTTATAATTTTAAGCAAATATTACCATGACATTCTAGGGTCAGTCATTAGGGAAACTGGATTTATGATTTACCTAAGGCCTCAAAAATTTTCACTGGACAGTTGGACGTTGACAACAAAGCTAATGAATCTCTCTCTCTCTCTCTCTCTCTCTCTCTCTCTCTCTCTCTCTCTCTCTCTCTCTCTCTCTCTCTTTCATGTGAGTCATATTTACAAATGAATTGAAAGAATGCGAGAAGGTTAAGCGCAGGCAAGTTTAATGAGATTAGAAAAGTAAAAACAAAATTGATGGGTCAGTTTTATCTCCTGGGGCGCAAACTTAAAGCAGTCCATGAAACAACTGTAATTCATCACTTGATGAAATTTCAAATTTATCCCCCGGTCAAGAGATTTATGCGTGATGACCCACGCCGACTGTCAAATTTCACAATAATTTATGAAGCCGATTTCTCGTCCACCAACATCTTTTGTTCTTTCATGTTTTAAAAGTGTCCTCCCTATCTGTTGACGTCACGAAGGACAGTAATGGGCAAACCCTTTTTTAACATTTTTTTTATGTATTGAATCCAACCGAAAAAAAAATATTTTTTTTAAGTGAATTTTGATAAACCATGCGCTTAGAGTTTGTGCTGAAGGGCAGCTTTGACCAGTACATTACTAGAAACGCTAAGGGACAAAACTTTTTATCATATTCTCAGGACATAAAATTTGAATTGACTTTTACTAAAAACACCTCAAGAATTTTTGTGCTTGAAGGTAACTATGACCCACTCTACATTGTAATCGACGGTCTCTGAGGTTTGAGACAAAGTTTTGACACAGAAAATGAGCAGAGATAAACATTATCGATATGGGACAAAGGACACGTGCTAAGTTTAAATTTCCTACAAAAGACACGTGCTTTTTAGAGCTTATTAAGCCCTAAATTAATTTTAAAATCATCAAACTGTGAAACACACACATCATCGTCGGGGAGAAAAAAATAGTTATCGTCTGTGGATAGTGTTAAATTGCATAACCATACATCTGGTCACCATCTTTGTTGTTTGGTGAATATGTATATTTTCCTTTGTTATGAGCGCCAATTAAAGGTCTCATTAACGGAGGGTTATGTAAAAACTGCTGAAACAAAATTAAATCGGCACCGGGTAAGTGGAGTTACCGCCATCTGCCTGTGCGCGGCGGTCTTCAATTAAATTAGGCCTGTTTTTATAATCAAAGATCAATAGACGAAACGTTAATATGAATAATGTAAAACAACACAGGTTTTAAAAAGAACTTATGAAGTTACACGAACCAAGGGCTTAGGTCGATAATTGAAAAAGTATCGAACCAAGTTTTTTTTTTTACCCAAACGGAGTGGAGTATTTGTGTGTGCTGGTTTTATTACATACTTAAATTCCACTCAACATCCGTTTTGCCCAGCATAAAAAAATGTGTTAAATAAAAATCAAAAGAATGGATTTAAGGTCACCTGCTGTTAAGTTATGACGCTTGGTTATGCAAGGAAACTGATACATACAACAGTTGGGTCGATTTATAAAACTTCATTTGAAATTTTAGGTACAAAATAACATTTCAAGGGTCAACAATTCTATTAGCTTCTTAAAAAATCTTTGTTGAATTCCCAGCATGAAGCGGCAAATTGGCTGACTTACGGAGCAATTTTTTTCAAGCCCTCTATTTTAATGAACGGATTTTAAACGGATTTCAAATGACGAGGATTTGAAATTCCAAAAAGACGAGCGGTCATAAAGATGTTCTAGTTACTAGTTTTCAAGCCCTTCAAAAAAAAAAAGAAGAGAAAAATATGTCGCAGTGTTCCAACGGAGTACCAATTTAGCCTGCAGCCATGAGCTAAAACAAAGCCCAAACTCCCTTGAGATGCCAAAAATTTCACATAAAAGGCCAACAGAAATTAATTAATTCAATTTACATCGCGTTTAAAGCAAGGAGGTCGAGGCATATTGTTGTTTGAAAATAAAATCAATTAAATTGCTTTCCGTAAAGAAACTTAATTATAAATCGAATCTGTGGGGTTTGTTTTTTATTAGCTTTTTCCTCAGTATTTCATCCAAGCAAACGATGTTTTCTTAAAACGCAGTTTCGTGCTTTTTTGTGAAAAATTGAATTCAATTTACAGTGCTACTTGGTACATAAATTCGGTTGTCTACGGAAAGGGCAACACAAAAGTAGGAGAAAATATAATATGCTAAAACACAATTACTGGTTTAAAAAAGGACCAGAAATTCTTTAGATGACATTCAAGTTTTATCTTTGGTTACAAAATGGTTATCAACTTTATGGATTTAAAAAAACCAAAAACAAACACACACAAAAAAGCAAAAATCAGAAAACTCAAAAAGCATAGTCCCTAAAATCCGTCAAACTGCCATGTTTGACCCAAAGCAATGTGTTACAAATCGGTTATTTGATGTTCCTCATAATATCTACACATTATTCTTTTTTAAAAGATCGCTATTTAATCCCTTCTGTGTAAATGGTACACCTTAGGCAATACTCTGCAAACAGACTGTAATGATTAAAAGTAATACTAGTTATCCGTTTGAACGATCCAAGTTCGAATCCTTAATGGACAAGTTTTAATCTTATATCGCATTAGCTAGTACGCCTACATTTATTTGAACTCACCGCAGACCCCTTTTAAACATATGAATTCAAGAATTTGATTTTGACTTCATGTTTTAATCTCTCTCTCTCTCTCTCTCTCTCTCTCTCTCTCTCTCTCTCTCTCTCTCTCTCTCTCTCTCTCTCTCTTCTTTTTATCTCTAAGTCTGTCTGCATGTCCCTCTAACTGTCTGTCTGTCAAAAATAGAAGAACCAAAGAACGTGAACGCTCTCAAACTAGATCAGTACTTTATATCTTGAACCATAAGATGATATTGGTACGAAGATGGTCTTATAACTTCCATTGGGTGTAGTTTGAATAAAATAATTACTTCCCTGTACCACACATTGCAAGTATTTTGTCATTTGTAAATCGAATATTTTTGTCAAATAATATACAACCTATATCTCTAAAGCCATATAAGCTTAATAGACTTAAAAATCGATTTCATTTAAATAATAGATGTTTTACTCCTTTGAATTCTTAAAAGCATTTAAATTCATCTTTTGTTCTAGACTGTTTTTTTTGTTTTGTTTTTTTTTGGTTCAAATTCAACTAATATCGTTCAGATATTCATTATTGATAAATTTTTCTTTATCAATTGTAAAAACAGTGGCGGAAACTTGATTTTGAAGGAAAACATTTGAAATTGTGACCATATGTGACGTTCAACAATATTCTATAGACACATTTCGCTACTTTATTTCAAATCAATAGGATACATTATTAAAAATAGCAGCTGTTGTGGCATATAATCAAAACCCCTTTCTTTGAAAATAAAATTCATTCAATATTTAAAAAAGCAGCATAATGCATAGCATCTACATTCACAAACATCTGTGAAAGTTTGTTTTCCGGGGATATTGTGTAGCACAATTGCTATGGATTTATTTTCCATCCTCCATAAACTAAGTTTAACAAAAGGGTTTGATAGGTTTTTAGAAAAGAGCTATACACCGTATTTGAATTGCATAAAATAAGCTGAGGGAATAAAAACGATGGCGCTGTTGCATACAAATACATGGACCAAACGGCATTATATCAAAAAGTCCGTAAACGAATTGGAGCGTCGTCTCTTTAGGTTTAAAATGTAATTATAAATCAGATGGCGGTTAGCAAATGGTCGAAAACTTGAATTAGAAATACTAAAGTTTACATATTTCTAAACTCCTAACCTAGAAATTAAACAAATGGGTCAACCATATCTATTTTTATACATAAACCTATAATTACCCCCTTGTCACGTGATTGAAGAAGAGAAACGCCCTGTTACGTTGACTTCGATGCAGTGTTATTTCAACTGCTTAGTTAAATGGTAAAAAAAGAGAGAAGATTTGGTCAGATTATAACATGTGTAGGTAAATCATATTCGTTACAATGTAATTGAATACAATATTATTTCTGCCGTAAACTATCATTGGCTCTGTTATCAACTCTACCCATTCCATGTCTTTGGGATGTACTCGATCACACCCCCCCCCTTTTTCCCACCCCGCCACAGCCACTATTTTCTATATTTTTTTATCATTTGAAAAGAAATAATTCCTTAAAACTTAAGAACATTCTTTATTTGTATTATGATGTCATCACATGTAATAGATTTTAAAAGACAAATGCTCATTAGATCCAAGTTTCAATTGCAACCTTCGAGATCCGCCTCCCTGTTCCAATATGTACCGAGGTCCTCGTCGATAAGAAATCGGCACCGCTCTCTGGTTAGCCCGTGATATCGTAAAATTTTATTTTCTTAATTTAAAAATTATGCTTGATAAAAGTTAGAGGCATTGATCCAAATGGAAAATTGACAGTCGACATACTGTTTGAAATAGTTATCGATAGAGCCGCTGGAAATGAAAATTTTCTAAATGGTAATTTTACCCATTTTAATGTTTCATGCGCACATCAATTTATAATTACATAATAGTAAAATTGTATCTTTAAGCAATTTGATTGTGAAATTAGTAAGAATATCAAACAATCGCATCCAGCATTGACAGCAATTTATATGCGGGATTCTGAATCAAAAATTAGAGAAAAATACGGCTTTCGTATACCTCGGATGACAAATTCGAATTTGCATTATCAATCAAATTTGACACTTGGTACATTACTAAGCGTTATTGGGATGGCTAGGCTACGCTTCCTTCTTATAATTCATCATCATTGGGTCTTATAAGTCCACCCAGATGTGAGGTACCTTATGTAATGTTTACTGCGAATTTTGAAATCAAAGCCCGCGAGGGGTAGCTTTCGTTGTCGTAATTCGCTGGTTATGGGGTGAAAAATATGATATTTTTTTCTTTCAACTCGCCCGCAAATATCGTCTTTCATGATTTGCTTCAAGCAATGGAAGGATATAGGTCCGTATTCTGTAATCAATGTGTTGGGTCGTTTTAAGCTAGGAATGTTTGTTTTTCACTTTAATGAGAACTGCTAAAGGTAGTATAACATCATACACGATTGAACAAATGCAGTCTAATTCATTAATTAGAAATAACAAAGAAAAAGGGATTACGACAATGGTGGATTGGTTATGTTCTTGCGTTTTTGCAAATGTTCAGGATTAAATAAAAATCAATAAAAATTTCAACATTTGAATCAAAAGTTTACTGAAAGTTAGGCAATGTTAAACCAGAAACTCGTGTACAATATGTAGATATATACATGTAGACCCCGCTCTTCTTAAAGTTCATCGACCGAATGAAAGTGCATCAACATTTTCTTTAATAACAACACAATAAAGTTAACACTATATCGGATCACACTGTGTAAAAAATGATGAAGTCAAACAGTAAATTAACACAATTTCATCGACATCTATTTTAAATCAAACAGACAAGCAGAAGATTTCGCCGACCAAAAGAAAAAAAAAAGACCAATGATTTATTTCCATTGAAGACGATCAATCCTGGTTAAATTTGAATTCAAATATTTCACACCTTGACATTAGGTTGTCAGTTAGAAATTGTTAGGTCTCCCTGTCAAAATTTATTAATACGAAACAATCATAAAGTATGAAGCGAGGTCGCCCCCTTTTAGTCGGGCTTCCAGTAAAGCGCTTGTTAAGGAACTGACTACATGGCGTGATTAAGCACAAAACAGAACCGTCAAGTAACGAATATATATACACTAAAGTATAGGAATTTTGTTTGAATTTGAATTATATACAATTTTCCAAAAGAAAAAAATTCATAATAATTTAAATTCCGGTAACGAGATGGTACGCATATTTTAGAAGAAAAAAAATTAATATATATTCGCATAAAATTCTTTTCTTCGAAGATAATATCACGCCCTAAAGAGTTAAAAACGGTTTAAATTTCTATTTTGAATTTTTAATTGTCTAATTTTTAAAGTATTTAGATGTGTATTTTGCATTTCTAATGTGCACTCTAAAAGTTAAACCGTTGATGATATTTCCTATGCTTTATTTTAAATTTAATTGTCAACAAAGTTTTAACCAACAAATGTGACATTTTCACTGAAATTGAAATTGCAACATTGTAGGAGGAGACAATGAAAGCATATGTGTGCACACTGCGCGCAATTTTGGTTCTTCATTGCATGCGAAGCGCCTTTTTTCTGGTATAGATAAGTTTAGTTGGCCAATAATTTACCACAACTTTTACCAATTTCAATTTAAAAAAAATGAATTTATAAAAACTTGGTGTTCTAATTTTTCAATCCACCCATTGCATAATGAGATAGCAAACCCATGCCATTCAAATGATTAATGTTACCTTTAATTTGATATAAGGTTAAATAAAATCAACTGTCTTCTTTAAAAGCACGTTTTTAAGGTCGACAAAAGTTTTCTTTAACCACATGAAAAAAGTTTACATATTTATTCAGATATTTATTTAGTCTGTATGATAATTGCTCGTCCAAATGTGAAAGATTACGTATGAATTTTAAGGTGCATAAAGAATTATCAATTTGCATGCATTCGAACGCACCGAGGGTTTACAAAACCATACCTCATCGGAGAAATTATTCCAACTTTTGTAGAATTTAATAATTCACTAGGTTTCATAAATTGGTTGATTTTAATAATTTTTGAAAAAATTTGCATACACAAGCCACCATAAATGTCACTGTTCAAAGATGTAACAGCCCTCTTCTCGATGCCCATGATATAGATATATGAGAACTAGCTTTAAAAAAAAAATAAAGGCCTAGTCATTATTTAATTATTCTGATTATCCAAAATTTCACCAAAAAATGAAGCGGGTTTTCGCCCTGCACTTTCTGTCAAATTTGCAACTATTTTGCTTTTCCCGTAATCCCTTAAAAGCAGTGGTAATTTCAAAGTACAAAAAACGTGTTTTTCCTTTTTCATATTTCATGATCGGTTTTAACAGATCCAGTATCCAGACTTTTAAAAAAAAAAAAATCTTAGCATCTAAAACAAGTAATAAAGATTAATGCGTATGTAGTCGTTTTTGAAAAATCACACTTTGCTTAAAGTTCCAAATTCGAATTTCAAGATAATTGTACTTCGGTTCTCGATTCGCAAACAGATAAACTAGAGTAATGCAATTTATTGGCCAACAGCTGGATACACTATGCATAATTTGATGTCACCAAACTTTCGATGCATCCAGTTTATGTATCCCTCGTCAATTTGAACAACGAACTATAACAATGGTGTTATTGGAAATAGCAGACTTTTTAAAGCATGACATTAAATGTTGAAAAAGCGTAATATAAAAAAACTATAAGCAAGCTTTAAGACTGTTTTTTGATGAGTGTATTGCTTGGGTCAAAAATTAAGAATTTATGTCCATGTAACCTGATGTAAATAGCTCTCTCTCTCTCTCTCTCTCTCTCTCTCTCTCTCTCTGAGTTATAGAAATGACAACCCATTGAATTCATGTCAAATTTATCGATGGCTCTCAACAATGAATTCGGTCATTACAAAAGCATAAGCCCCACAGATCCCGCACCGCAGTGTGTTCCGTACACCTGATTAGTGCAAGACCCTAAACGTATAGGCAGGTCCTTTACACATGAAATTCTAGTAAAACGACCATTAACTTGTTAAAGCAAATGAACATCATGGTACTTTACTATTTTATGTTGACTTGCAATGCACGCATGGCCGACCAAAGTGCAAAAATCACAATGCAACACTGTTTTTTTTTATATATTTATCTTCATATTACAAGGATTGGTCATAAACAGTACTAGTTTTGCTAACAGTCCCGTAAAATAGTATTTTAATGCACGAGAGAGAGAGAGAGAGAGAGAGAGAGAGAGAGAGAGAGAGAGAGAGAGAGAGAGAGAGAGAGATTGCATGTACAGAGAGTACACGTAACATTTAG